>NC_057396.1:32931557-32996557 GCF_019320065.1 Cervus canadensis
AGTGCATTTTTAGACTTTATTTACTCTCAAAGTATATTGAAATGCTGCTTCTCTTTAAAAGTTAATTCTGAGACAGTGGGTATAGTCTTGAAAGTTTAAGCCTGATTTGTTTGCAAATCAAGGAAAAAGGTGAATGGTAGGTGGTCTGAATGGGTACCCAAAGTCCAGGATACTCCATTATCCTCACAAATAAAGTTCTCAGCAGCAGATACTGTATGCTATGGTTTCTTCTATGTGAGTGATTCCCTCTCATGCCTAACTCTTTGGGGAAATAGTATTTCCTGTATTTTACCCTGTTGACATGGCCCTAGTCTCTAGTCTACTTTGCTCTGGGTCATGGGTATATTGGCACTGGAAAACAATTCCATGGAACTTTTATTTATTGTGATTTGTAAAAATTCAGAATCTTGTCCTTTCAAAATTTTGTTTGAGTCAAACTCTTTTTCCGTGCACTTTTATTTAAAGGAAGTTACTGTTCATTTAATACCCACCGAATACTAAGTGGTACTAGCACATATATTAATTTAATCTTCAGGAAGATGTGTTGTTTCTAATTCTACAGATGGGGACAAGGCGCCTCAGAGAGTTAAGTAACTTGTCAAGTTCACAGATCTAGTAAATGAGAGGTCTGGGATTTAAATCCCTACTCTAAATCTTTTTATGAATCCACATTTTTCCTTCTGGCAGTAGATTATATTAAGATTGGTAGCAGTTTTCTAGGTCTAGGCACTGGATGGATGCAAATAAAAGATTTACTTTTGAAGAAATTAAAAAAACTAATAGACAAGGCATATTAAAGTGTTTCTATTTTGGGAGATTGTGAGGTGGTGCTTATGTGAGAAGAAGAAACAAAACTGGATAAATAGTGTAGATTTTTTTTCTCATAGAAAAGCTTGGGAAAACTAGAACTTCAGTGACTTGATAGGTGTGCATATAGGTACTTGGTAAAGAACCCCTTAGTATGCAAGACAGTCAGTAGTCTTACTTGTCTTCTATAATGATAATGCAAATAATTCTGTGCAGTGATCCATGGAAACATTGGATTCTAATATTCTCCTGGAACTGTTTATGATAATATGTTACCACCAAGTGCAAGCGTGAAACTTAAAGCAAATTGCTGTAAGGAGTCGGGAAGGGTGGCAGAGGTAGTGAGGGAAAAAGACAAGATAGCAGTACTTTATACGTGAAACCGGACTTGTTGGTGTATATTAACAATGTGGAAATTTGGGTTAGTAGTGAAAACCTTTCTTCAGCTTTCACAGTTATAATTTATAAAAATGAATGCCCTTGTGCATGAACTTTTTCTGTCCCGCCCTGCTAGAAATTAGGATGTATGTAATGTTATATGGTTGTCAGATTTTAAGAGAATATCTAAATTAACTCTGCATTCATACAGTGAATTCTAGATGGGTGATGTATTAAAATGTATACTGCTTAAGTACTTCGTCTAATTTTCCCTCAAGGCTGTCCTTAACACCTACTTTTGCAGTGAAACAGCTCCAGTTGTATGTGATGCTTCTGGTATGGCTTTTCTGGTAAGAGCTGTAAAGGTAGAAATTGGGTCTCATACTTATCTGGACCTTTGAAATGAACAGGAATTGACATCCGTATTTCATCTCACAATTGTCTGTATTAGAATATAGTTAAATGCTGTTCATCTAGGTTAATCAGAAAAAGCATGCCAGGGCAAGCATGTTGTTGTTCAGTCACTCAGTTGTGTCTGACTCTTTGCAACCCCATGGACTGTAGCACGCCTGGCTTCCCTGTCCTTCACCATCTCCTGGAGCTTGCTCAAACTCACTTCCATTGAGTTGGTGATGCCATCCAACCATCTCGTCCTCTGTCATCTCCTTCTCCTCCTGCCTTCAATCTTTCCCAGCATCAGAGTCTTTTCTAATGAGTCAGCTCTTCGCATCAGGTGGCCAAAATATTGGAGCTTCAGCTTCAGCATCTGTCCTTCCAGTGAATATTATGGATTGATTTCCTTCAGGATTGACTGGTTTGATCTCGTTGCAGTCCAAAGGACTCTCAAGAGTCTTCTCCAACACCACAGTTATCAGGACCATGATCTTTCAGGGGAAGCATAGATCGTTAATAACCAACAAATATTTATTATAAGATTTACTGCATGAAAATGACAGTGAATCTTTAAGATTTGTATTCCAATAGCTTTGACTACTTCTGTAACCAATGTCACTGTTAAAGAGTCAAATGGATTGGTTAGAAGGTTACCTGCTCTCCTTTGTGCTCCCCTCTCTCCTTTTATAGTTGTCAATCAGTAATTGAGTATTTTGAATCCTAGAAGTAGAAAGGAAGGAAAAAGGGGAAAAGGAAAGAAAGAAAATTCTTTGACTATGCTTGGATTAAATGAATATCTAGAATATCTAATTTAAATATTAAAAATAAAGTTCTATAAGAAGTATATGAACTAGTAAAAATTCAGATAATTGAAAATAGGTAATTCATTTAAGTTAGATTTATTATCAGTTACCTCTAATTCTAGTAACATATTCCCTGGATTTAGATCACTTGAGTTTAAATTCTGCCTTCTGTATTTACTAGGTGTGACCTTAGGCAAGTTTTAATATTTTTTAAATAAACATTTTCATGCCTTGGTTTCCTTTTCTGTAGAACAGGGATAATATGCGTTACCTAACTCCTGTAATTGTTTTGAGGTCTAGGTGAGATAATACATGTAACAGTGCTCAGCAATACTTCCTAAACATCTAGCAAATACTATTTGTATATCTTTTCAATCATCTCTTCAACATCTATCCATCCATCCATAGCTGTTCATCTGTCTGTCCATCTATCCTTTTTTTTTTTAATGTTTTTAACAACAGAGTGATGATTTGTTTTCCCACAGAATATGTAGAACTTTTGAAGTATAAAATGAATTTAATTAACCAGAGGGTGGGGGAAGAGGAGACAGCCCGGAAGAATCAAGTTATGTGCAGAGATCTAGAAGTTTTACTTTAAATCCTCCAGCTAAATGAATACCCTAAATTTATTTCCACCAGTTCATTCAATAAAATTTATATAATTAGGCAAATATTTATGGAGTGTTTTCTTTGTGTAAAATAAGTACTAGGTGCTGTGGGAATACAGAGAAGTCTAGTATTTTGTTCTTTCCCTGGAAAAGTTTGTAATCTGATTGGGATTACCGGCTCAGGTGGTAAACAATCTGCCTAAAATGCAGGAGGCCTGGGTTCAATCCCTGGGTGAGAAAGACGCCCTGGAGAAGGGAAGGGCTACCCACTCCAATATTCGTGCCTGGAGAATTCCATGGATAGAGGAGCCTGGCGAGCTGCAGTCCATGGATTGCAAAGAATTGGACATGACTGAGCAACTAATGCATAAAAATATAATTATAGTATATATTTTAAAAAGATTGTTTAAGATAGTATGCATTGTGTTGAATAGGTTATATAAAAAATAAAATTTCAGGGTATTTATTAGAAGTGATTAGAAGATGGGTGGATCTAGTTACCTGGAATAGGCTCAATTAGTTTCCTAGTGATAAGAAAGGAAGGCTAAGGAAATAGGGAAAGACAGGCAAAGCAAAGGCTGGGAGGTAGCAATTAAGTGAAGTCTGAGTGTATCAGTCTAGTAGAGTAGAAGGTTAAAGTGTAGACTACTAGAAGATAAGCTTAGAAAGATTGATTGGATCCGGATGGAGGGCCTTGAATGCCAGCGTCAGGAGTTTGGATTTTTTCTGTCATCAGAGGTGAGCCACTGATTTTTCTTGATCAAGGGAATGGCTTAATACTGGGGGTGGCAGTAAGACTGATTTGGAGGTGGAGATACTGAAATTAATATCAGTTTACAGTCTGTTGTAAGAGTCAAGGTATGAAGTGTAATAAAGCCCTGTACTAAGGTGATCATGAGTATGTAAGAAGGTGAGCATGAGAAACATTATTAAGAAGAGTTGATGGAGCTTAATGACAGGCTGGCAATGATGAGCAAGGATAGAAAAGAGGAGATAGATTTGGTGTTCATGTTTTGAACTTGGATGATTCTGAGCACGATGCTTCCCTGGGTGTGAATGAATGAGGGAGGGTTTTGAGGAAAAGAATGAATCTAATTTTTTAAAAATTATTTATTTGTTATTTTGACTGTACTGCATCATTGTTGCTACACATGAATATTCTCTGTGTCAAACTGAGGTGGGCTACTCTCTAGTTGTGATGCATGGGCTTCTCATTGTGGTTGGTGGCTTCTCTTGTTGCAGAGCACAGACTCTAGGGTGAGCAGGTTTCAGTAGTTGTAGTACACGGGCTTAGTTGCCTTGCAGCATGTGGAATTTTCCTGAACCTGGGATCGAACCCATATCCCTGCATTTCGCAGGCAGATTCTTAACCGTTGATCACCAGGGAAATCCCCTATGAATCTAATTTTAAGTTTTGTTGAATATGACATAGCAAGTACATCTTGGCATAATCTTGATACACTTTTCTAGCAGTCATTTGAGGATTGTTGTATTTCGGAGAGATGAGAGACAGTTCATTGTTGGGAATATAGATATAAAAATAATAATTTAGATATCAGGACTGATATGTTTGATAAAAAGGATATAGGGAAAGAATAATATATGGGTTGGCAGCATTAACATGTGAGTGGCATTTTCTTTGATTATAAAGGTACCTTAATTTTAAAAAAAGCTATTTTCTCATCTCTCCATCCTTAATTTTCCCTCACTCTCCCCCGCCGCCAAATATTACCATTTATCTGCAATGTGTTGTGCAATATACAGAGCACTGGGGATCCATTAATGAACAAGGTAGTCATAACCCCTTTGCTCATGGAACATATAGAATAAACTTAAAAAAATAAAATGAAATCTTTTAATGTTTTCTGTTTTTCTTCCACTTATCTTAAGCTTTTGATAACATTTATATAAGCATTTGTCCCCATGGGTCTAAAAGACATTCTCTGACAACAGATTTGTCTTCTTTTTGTGGACACTTTTTATTTTTACTATATTGTGAGGAATATTCTGTAGGATCATAATTTTAGGAATATATTTCTCATCACTGAAGTTGAAAAATACTGATTGAACCACATGACCCACTCCCACCTCCTGCCACCCTCTTTGCAGAGTTTTTTATTGTGTTAATCTTATAAGTAAGACCCTTTGGGAAAAGAGCTTTTTGGCAAGATGAAGGGAAAAGATCTTTCCTTTTAGAACAGTCTTCTCACATTCAAATTTCTCTTAATGATATGGAATTTATTTCTAATCATAATAAAACTTGTAACTGGACTTTAGACTTTCCCTTTCTCCTATTTCTTCTATCTCTATTCTGCTTTTAATTTTGCCACGAAGTCAATCCAGTACCTTCATTTCACCCTTCTCCACTCTTTACTAATAAAATGGAGGAATGGTGGCCATTTCAGGTTTATAAAGGATGAAAGTATCCTTCTAAGAAATGATCTGTAAATATCTGAACTTAAATGCTGAGATTCAAGCTCAGGGAATCATATGTTGTTGACAGTCCCTAATTCATTTCACTTTCACTCTTTGCTGTGCTTCCCCTTCTCCTTTACCTGATCCATTTTTGATTTAGAGTATTATACCTGAGATTATTTAGAACAGAAGTATCAGGTAAAAAAAGAATATCAGTTCAAGTCAGTTCAGTTCAGTTGCTCAGTCGTGTCCGACTCTTTGTGACCCCGTGGACTGCAGCACGCCAGGCCTCCCTGTCCATGACCAACTCCTGGAGTTTACTCAAACTCATCCATTGAGTCGGTGATGCCATCCAACCATCTCATACTCTTTCGTTCCCTTCTCCTCCTGCCCTCAATCTTTCCCAGCATCAGAGTCTTTTCAAATGAGTCAGTTCTTCACATCCTGTAGCCAAAGTATTGGAGTTTCAGCTTCAACATCAGTCCTTCCAATGAATATTCAGGACTGATTTCCTTTAGGATGGACTGATTGGATCTCCTTGCAGTCCAAGGGACTCTCAAGAGTCTTCTCCAACACCACAGTTCGAAAGCATCAATTCTTCGGCGCTCAGCTTTCTTTATAGTCCAACTCTCACATCCATACATGACTACTGGAAAAACCGTAGCCTTAACTAGACAGACCTTTGCTGGCAAAGTAATGTCTCTGCTTTTTAATATGCTGTCTAGGTTGGTCACAACTTTTCTTTCAAGGAGTAAGCATCTTAACTTCATGGCTACAATCACCATCTGCAGTGATTTTGGAGCCCCTCATAATAAAGTCTGTCACTATTTCCACTGTTTCTCCATCTATTTGCCATGAAGTGATGAGACCAGATGTCATGATCTTAGTTTTCTGAAAGGCTGAAGCTCTATACAGTCAGCAAAAGCAAGACTGGAAATATCAGACATTATATATAAAATAAACTTTTCTGTTAAAAAGGAGGACATTCTTTTTTACTGAAGTATAGAATTGATTTACAATGTTGTGCTAGTTTCAGGTATACTGCTAAGTGATTCATACACACACACACACATATATGTGTGTGTGTATTCTTTTTGGATTATTTTCCCTTATTGGTTGTTACAAGATATTGAATATAATTCTCTGTGCTATACAGTAGGTCCTTGTTGTTTATCTAGTTTATGTATAGTACCATGTGTATGCTAATCCCAAACTCCTAATTTATCCCTTCCTTGTTTCCCCTTTGGCAATTATAAGTTTGTTTTCTATGTCTGTGAATCTATTTCTGTTTTGTAAATAAGTTCATTTGTATTGTTTTTTAAGATTTGACATATAAGTGATATCATATGATATTTGCCTTTCTCTGCTGACTTACTTCACTTATGTATGATTGTCTCTAGGTCTCATTTATGTTGCTACAAATGGCATTATTTCATTTTTTATGGCTGAGTAATATTCCATTGTATGTATGTACCACATCTTACTTAGCCATTCCTCTGTTGATGGACATTTAGGTTGCGTTCATATCTTGACTACCATATACAGTGCTGCAATGAACATTGAGGTGCATGTATCTTTTTGAATTAAAGTTTTTGTCTTTTCTGGTTCAGGAATGGGATTTCTGGATCATATGGTAGCTCTAGTTTTAGTTTTATAAGGAACCTCTATACTGTTCTCTATAGTGGCTGCATCAGTTTACATTCCCACCTTTTCTCCATACGTTCTCCAGGATTTATTATTTGTAGACTTTTTGATGAGGACCATTCTGACCAGTGTGAGGTGATACCTCATTGTAGTTTTAATATACAGTTTTTTTCTAATAATTAGCAATGATGAACATATTTTAATGCAAAGAAGGACATTATTGATGAGGAAGAAAACTCCTAAGTTAGGAGTGTTTTGAAATGGAAAGATAGTTTCTGCCATATTGGAAAGAATAATGTAAATCTGAATGCTTTAAACTTTGAGTTAGATATAAAATCACTTTAGTAATACCTTTTAAAAAAGCAGTTTGGCTGGAGCAACATCTATATTTATATAGATTACTTAGGAGTTTTCAGCATGTGGGAAAAACATGTCAAATTTTCAGGACTTTAATACTAACCAGCTTTGGGTTACCGAAATCACTTTCATAGTGGGCCAATCTAGCCACCAAATTTGGATAAGAATTCCAGATGCTGAGTGTCTCAGCATAAATAAAAATTGTGGACGTGTACCCAGTGCTTGGTTATTTTTGTAAACTTGGATAGAGATAGATACTAAGTCAATTTTGTGAGGTGAATTTTTGACCTCAGAAATACAGATCACTTTAGAAGACAATAATAGGGCATAACATTTTTATTTTTAGTAAAAAATAAGACAAAAGCTTTTGAAGTTTGAATAATACCTGTCTTTTTCAACCTGCTGAAAGGTTTCTAGGCTAGAGAGAAATATCTGAAAGGGTAGTTTTTATAATGGTCTTACTGCTAACATATACTTAACATTGTCAGCAGAGATGGCAGTGATAACAGTTTGTACTCTGTATAAGGCCTTATACTCTGGAAAGTCGTAGTGCTCTTGTTAGTATTTGTATTCACTTTTTATTAATTGGTCTTTCTTATTGTTTTCCATTTTAATTTACTGTGGGACTAATAAATCTTGTTCTTAAATAAGAGATTGCATCACAGCATTCAGCATTAAAATGCACTCCTTTTTGGGGGAAGCCAGATAGATGTGTTTACTCTGTAGAGAGATTTAGATTTGATTTTTTGTTTTCTTCATGGTAATTATGTTTGCACTTTGCTGATCACTAGTTGTGCATTATTACAATGGAAGGTGACAATTTGATTGTCTTCAATTGGAGAAACAAGTAATTTTATATTCACTAAGCTGTCAGGTAACACTAACTCACAGTACTAAGAGCTCCTGGCAATGTGGCTTGGCACCTATATTTAACTGCTTTGATGCTTGTGTAACCTCTGCTGAATCAGAAATACTCTGCCTGCTGGAAATGGTTTTCAGTGTTGTACAATGAGGTTTTCATTAAGTAGACAAACTGAAAATGAACTGCAAAGCCACTGTTGTTTCTCTCCTCCCCTTCCCCCTGGTCCCTCCCCCTTCTCCTCTCCTTCCCCACCTCGCCTGTTCCTCTCCCGCTTCCTCTTCCTAGTCTTTCTCTTCTTATTTGATAGGAACCTCAAGTTTATACCTTATTTCATTGCATGAAAGAAATTGCTGGCTTGCTTTGTTTAGCTAAAGGAGAACCTCAGAGATTAGCTTTCTTACAAAATTTTGCTCATCACTGATACCATTTGTGAGCCTTAACTTTTCAAAACTGCATAGTAACAATGTTCATTTTTCTCTTTTTTCTGGCAATACTGAAAAGTGAAAATAGAGATGACAGCTTCCTACCTAGCCTTTCTCCCTGAGAAGTTATTGTTCTGGTTTATAATTTTATTGATAATTGGACAAGATATCCTGTAATTGGGCTTTTATACTTGTGGGTTTGTTTCAAGCTGACAAAGACATATTTGGTATTTACTTTAAAAATTATGGTTCTCATTTCATGTGAAGAGGAGATTCAAAGTGAAGGTATATAAATAAGTTCATTTTGCTATTATTTTAGACAGCTTTCTTTCACTCAAGCCAAATAGAAGTCTTTCATTTGAGGGATAAAGTCATTGTGTGTGATTAAAATCCTCTAAGTAAGTATATTTATAGTAGCCATTGTTTGGTTTTTCTCTTATTGTTAGGTGACTGATTTTATTTATGCATTCTGGGCCTGGCTTTCCAAAGCAAAGATCTCAACAAGTAATTGGTAGATTAGCTTTGAGAAAAATTCAGTATTGTTTCTATCAAGCAAAAAGTATAGAGGTTACATGAAGGCAAGTTGTTTTGATCCCAGGAAGAAACTGGATACTCAGAGACACATGTAATAATTATAGGTTTTCCATAGGCAATCCGTCAGGCAGGCCAGTCATTAGGCTGGTTGCCTGCCTCTTCCAGCAGATACTAACCAATTAGACAGAGGTGGTTACGTGATGTAACATTATCAGGAGAAACAATTCATGAGTCAAAGCATTCCAAGACATATGAGCTGTAGTCCAAAGAACAGTCTTAAGCTATATAAAGTGACAGCAATATTGTCAGCTAAATATAAACTCTAGAAACACAAACTTTGATGACTTGAGAAGAATCTGTTCCAGGTAGTCCCTGTTTTGTAAGAACCTCAGAAGGCCTTTGAAGACAATTTTGGAGCTTTGGTGTGAAAAATTAGAAGCCTTAGATAAGTCAAACTCCATTAATTTAAGCCCCTTCTTAGACATACTTCAAGGGCTTCAAGCCTTTTTCATTTGCCTCATCACTACTGATTTGACAGTTAACTCAAATTAGTGAGTTTTCTTCTAGCAGATATTATCTGTATACCTTAACATATATACTCTGAAAGAGCCACTACAAACTTTAAAAGATAGATTTATAACTCTCCAGGGTAGCTCTAAAAGCAGTAACCTTTTTCATGGAATTTTCTGATTTGTTATTAAGGAGATGGAAGAGGGATAAGAAGCTGGCAGAAGCATAGGGAAGTTTGGAGGTAGAGTGAGGGACAGGTGCTAGGGCTGGATAAAACAATACAGAGAATCCAAAACAGCCCTCAGGCTTGACAGGAGTGAACTGCGGGTGGGTGGAGAAAAGTTTTAAAAGGTTTATCTTAATTTTAATGTCTGAAAAGAGGCCCTCCCTCAGCCTGTTCCAATACCTAAAGGTGGAAATTAGAGGTTCAGGAAGACGGTTTTTAAATCACTCTTTGCCCTAGGCTGGGTGGACTGGCATCTTTTGTAGGGGTTTCTGGGTATTGTGCATTTTGGCAGCTGAACATATCTGTTACTCATGCTCCTTAAAATGAGAGGCACTGTGTTATATTTTTGGAAAATTAGTTGTTTATTTCTCAGTATCAAATCAATTGCAGCATTAAATTAACAGTGAAGTATCTGACTGAAATAAGTCTACCTTGGTAGCCTGGGGCTGAGTTGCAAAAATAAATGTGAATGTTGGCCTGAATTTTTAATTTTTTCTTTAAATAAACCAACTATTAAAATGTTGCTTTATGTTAAAAACAGGGCTTCTTTTGAGTAAATGTAGCACACCTAAGAAATGAATGCCATTTGATAATAACCTTAGAAGTAATGAAAACATTAAAAAAACAGATTAAAATATTGTTTTAATAAATTCAGTGGCTTCTTTAGCTAATTATGTCGGTCCTAAATGATAGCATTGAAGTGAATTTTTTCCAAGCAATGGTAAAAGGGAGAAAAAAGTAATTTCAAGTGACTGTGCCTTATGAGAAAGTTGTTTTAAAAATTCCTAACTTTTCGACATAAAAATGACTTTAAAAAATAGTACTACCAAATAAGAAAGATTTAAAGTTCTAGAAAGTAAGGTTTGTCTGAGATAGACTACTTAATGTGTAGATATCCAGTCCTCACCATTTTACCCAGTCTTGGACCAGCCAATCTTGATTTCTTGTTAAAGAATATAAAATAAATTTACTGTCTGAGTAGGTTGATAATGGTCTAAGCATTCAGATTTTATACTGGAGTTTTGGAATAAAACAATAATCTTCCTAGAAGTACTCTTACTGGCTTCCTAGAAAACTTTATCAATTACTGGGGACTTTATCTCCTACCATCTCATTTTCAAAAGTCCTAAGCCCTGAAGTTCTTCCCAGTGGCTGGCATCTTGGGAATTCACTTGATCTGCTGGGCAGAGACATTTCAAACTCGGGGAACACATGATGGGAATTTAGTTTTATGTGTCCCAAAGATATGTAATTCTCTTTGGAGATTTTACTTGATAATAGCTATGCCCCAGAAAACCATCTTGTTTAACCAATGTGATAAGTTGACAATGTAGTTTTTCTCTCTGATTATAATGTACTCTGTGTAGTCAATACACTGGTACCATGTGAGTGTAATTTCCTCTTTTATTTTATCTCCAATGCACTGTATTATAAATAAACAGTTAAAAAAAACACCAAACAAATCTGTTGCATCTCCTTTTAAGATTGTACCACTGTAGACACTTGTTCTAGTAAAGTAGAATTGGGCGCATTTGATTGCATTTAAATTTTTCATGCTTCAGCAGTTTGGCTGGGAGCACAGTAAAGAAAAATCCCATGAGCGAGGATAGTTTAGAATAATAGAACTTGATTTTGTGTATTATAGCGGCAACATTTGTGCTGCTTTAGTTAGGGTTGTGTCAGCACTTCCATTATAAACCCCTGTTTTCAGGGGGTATATAGCTAGGGAGTTTTTTTTTTTAATACAAATTAAAAAAACAATTCATTTGAATGATTTTTAAGTTATAATAGTGCAAAAATAAAACAAAGTTAAGTCATATAGAAATTGACCATTTTCACAAAGACTTTAATTCTTTTGCTTATTAGTTGTATATGAAAGTGAAAGTGAAAGTCAGTCAGTCATGTCTGACTCTTTGCAACCCCGTGGGCTTAGCCCATAGCATTCTCCAGGCCAGAATACTGGAGTGGGTAGCCTTTCCCTTCTCCAGGGGATCTTCCCGACCCAGGGATCAAACCCAGATCTCCCGCATTGCAGGCGGATTCTTTACCAGCTGAGCCACAAGGGAAGCCCATTAGTTGTATATGGGCAGCAGCTAAAGTAAGATACTATTCTAATACACTGTGGGGGTGGAAGTTTTTGTAATGGAAAATTACTGATATGAGGATTCAAAATAAAAATCATCATCCCATGTGATATTTTAGATCATTAAAGCAAGTGTATATTTGATCTATGAGTTTCTAAAGAAGAGTAGCCATGGTGCAATGATTATAGTGAAGGCATTACCAAAAGTAAAGTATCTCTGCAGCTTCCTAAATACAGTTGGGTTGATCTAGTGAAAGAGAAAGCTAAAATAAAGAACTGAAATAAATGAGAATGTAATCAGAAAATTGAAGAATTCTGTAACAAAATACTTGTGCAAAAGTAATCAGTAAATTGAATCTGAGACATTTAATCTAAGTAAATCTAAGACATTTAATAAACTTAATTAAAAAGAATTTGTGCACATTTTCCTTTTAAAAATGCAACAAAATCACCATCTAAAACAAAAAGCTTTAACAAAACTATCAGTAGAAGCCAAACCTGAAACAAGCCCAACAATTTTTTCAAAAGGAAATGTCTACAGTGAGGCAATATCTAGCTAAAAGAACAAGAATCACCTTTTTTCTCTGCTAACAACATATTAAGAACTACAGAAACACAAGAAATTAAATAAAATGTGATATGGAAAAGTATTCTTAGAACAAAAAATGTTAATTTCTTTCCTAAAGGGAGGGATTTTGAAGTTGAGTAAGCCTTTCTCGGTTGTTAACTATTATGGTCTATCCATTTCTCCTCCTTGTCCCTTAATGAGGTTGTGAACTGAGGATGAACAGTCAGATTTAATATTGCTTTTTGTTGGCAGCCTATATTTTATTTGCAACCCTGATACACATTTGTATTTGTAGGTGCAAAATAAAACACAGATTGTGTGATGTTATAAATTGGTAGCTTTCCTGAATGGTCACTGGAGGAATCACCAGAAGACTGTTGATGAAGTAGAGGTGAAGCCTTTCCTCACTAATTGTATTCAGCGTGTAATTTCTAAACTTCCCTCTGAATTTTGATTTTCAATTAACACTCCCCATTTGAAGATAATTTTCTATTTAATGTAATTGCAGGAAATAATTTATTGGCTGATTAAGACTGAGGGCCCAGCCTTCCTTAAGAAAACACTCTAACAAACCAGCCTTTAAACTCAACCCATGGCTTTGGACAGATTTCGTCTATTTTTACAGCTGCATGGTTGTGTTTAATTAGGATTGTGCACTATTGTTCATTGGTGCAGTTTATAGTTGAAATTATTCTTAAGAGACTTTTCATTTTGGGTTTTGTGTTGTGATTAATTTATACTAAACCAACAATCACAGATATTGCTATTGGAAGGAGCCAAGTCACTTTATAATAAGAGGATGTTTATTGGGGAACTAAAGTCACTCTGAGTTTTGGATTATGACTTTCAATTGTATTTAGCTGTTTTAAAAAGCAGCAGTAAATTCATTCTTTTGTCTTTAATGTGAATGATTACATTATTGGTACTGTTATTATCTGAACTATGAAAACACTCTTGTTAATGGCAAGCTCTTGATAAACTTGCAGAACAGTTATAATTTTCCTGGTTTTACTATAGTGATTATGAGGCTAGTGAAATAAGTTCTAGATGATTCCTGTATACCGAGAAACATCCTGCAGTATCATTTTCTATAAGTTTATATACATTTCTCCATTTGTGAGTATTGAAAGAAATTAGTCAAGGATAGTCTTAACTAATTCTTTGATATAGTACTCTTTAGAACATTTCATTTTTTTCTCCTCAAAGAAAACATAGATATACTTCTGTACTTTCTTTTCTCCATATTATTTTTTAGTATCAATTCTAATAGATTATTTTTTACCATTTATAGAATGATTAATAAAGTAGGTATCAGCATTTTAATGTATTTCAAAGCACTTCAAAAGCCTGTAATACTTTTATTTAGAACTGTGCATAATTAGATTAGCTGATCTTATATTAATTTTTTTCACTGTAGGATACTAAATCTGAGCCCCCTCATTAATTGTGAGAAATTTAGCATTAGCTGTTAAATCCTATGTGAAACATGGGCTGCTACATAAAAACTACTGTTTAAATTGGAATTAACTTAATTATTTTTCTTTGCACTTGATATTTCCTTCACTGCAATATTCATGAAAGCATGTGACAGATTTGTAAATTTAACTGTTAATCTCAGATTTCTAGACCCTTTAATCAGTATTTATTTGTCTGTAGAAACAGTACTAGCAAGTTAATGATTTGCTAATTTGAAAAATGCTCATGTGGTTTCCTATGTTAACTGATTTGTGCATTTTTTAAAAAATGGTATGAAATCAATTAATGTTAAAGAGCAATTAAGGTGGAGATTTTATTCCTTTCATTACACAGCAATTTTAGAGCTAAATAAGCTATAAAACAAAAACATCGTAAAGTTTTAGAAAAATGTTCAGTTGCCTCTTCTTTTAAGTTATAAACTTTTAGTGACTTTATTTCTAGGCATAATAGCTGAGACAATCATCTTGATAAAGAAATATTTTAAAAGATTTGAAATTCTGTTTAATAATCACGACTTGTTATTGTATATGAAAGTACAGAAAGGAGACCTTGTGCTGACTGTAGTCGATGTTTACTTGTAGATACATAGAGAATGTTCAGTAATTGTTTTTGGAGTTTTGAAAATAGTATGCGTAGTAGGCACTTTACTGGGCTTCCCAGATGGTGCTAGTGGTAAAGAACACCATCTGCCAATGCAGGAGATGCCTGAGACAAGGGTTTGGTCCCTGAGTAGAGAAGATCCTCCGGAGGAGGACATGGCAATCCACTCTAGTATTCTTGCGTGGAGAGGACAGAGGAGCCTGGTGGGCTACAATCTGTGGGGTTGCAAAGAGTCAGACATGACTGAAACGACTTAGCATGCAAGCACTCAGGCATTTTACTATGCTCATAGTAAATGCTTTGAATCTTATATATGCTTTCTAATATAAAACAGAGGCATAGTTATTTCATGTACTCAATTAAGATGTCACAAAATTTCCTTAAGACTAATCTAGCACCATCAGCCACTCAATCCATATATCACTTAAAAGTTTAGTTATAGCAGTTGAGACACCCTGAAGGTCTTTACAAAAAGATCAGATTGGCACTAGTCAGTGTTAGACCTAGTACTCATTAACATAAGGTGTAAGCTAAAGATGTCTGGACCAAGTTTGTTTAGGATTTCCATCATAGATTACTTACTCTCCTGGTTATATTTTCTTACATAGACTTCCTTTGTTTCTATGTAAAGCATAAGAGAAATTTGGATGCTTGTAAATTCATCCTCCCAACTGGTTCATCTGCTGTTTATCTTTTCATTCTTTTTTTCATTTTTTCTATTCTTTTTTTTTTTTTTCTAGCCATCAACTGAATTACTCTTAATAATCTAGTTGGGAGAACTGAGAGGAAAAATGCACACATACATATAGTATACATTATGAAAACTCATTCCATAATAATTTCATTTGTGGATTGGTAAAGAAAAAAATGTACAGCAATTACTGGGAAGTTTGCTGAGTTAAAAGCGAAGAGGAAAGTGGAACAGATAAGCTAAGAATTCTTTTTCAGTGATTTAGATTAGATCATAAATATTTCTGAAGTTAGAGAACTTTCCTTTTTTTCTGAATTAGTCAAATATAAGTGATGGTTTATTCTTTTGTCATTGACAGTCCTTTTAAAACTCCATGCTGTTCCTTGTTTTGTAGAAGAATGTCTTCCAAGCAAGCCACCTCTCCATTTGCCTGTACAGCTGATGGAGAGGAAGCAATGACCCAAGATTTGACCTCAAGGGAAAAGGAAGAGGGCAGTGATCAACATGTGGCCTCCCATCTGCCTCTGCACCCCATAATGCACAACAAACCTCACTCTGAGGAGCTACCAACACTTGTCAATACCATTCAACAGGATGCTGACTGGGACAGTGTTCTGTCGTCTCAGCAAAGAATGGTGAGCTTTTAAAATCTGGCCACTGTCCCTAAATGTGTCTGTTATTATGGGCTCATTACAAATATGTGTTTTAGAGAAAGCTCAAAATCTGTAGCATTAGAGTTATTTGTGTTCAGGCCCTGGTGGCTCAGATGGTAAAGAATCCACCTGCAGTGTGGGAGACCTGGGTTTGATTCCTGGATTGGGAAGATCCCCTGGATGAGGGCATGGCAACCCACTCCAGTATTCTTGCCTGGAGAATCCCCATGGAAAGAGAAGCCTGGTGGGCTACAGTCCAGGGGGTCACAAAGAGTCGGACATGACTGAGTGACTAACCACAGCACAGCACATGAAAACAGCCGCCATGTCTATTATTAATATACTACTAGTTAGTGGGAAAAATTGAAAAATGATTTGTGGTTTAGTTTTTGTCCATTATTATGTCGACTTGCCAAAAGGGATTTAGTTTAATTTTGAGGAATATTTGGTTATCTTATTCTCTGTTCTCTGTGTTTAAGATAGTGAACTTAATAATAACACAAAATAGGTATGATCCAATAAAGTGTGCTGTGTATTAATATGGAAAAATTATAATAAGCAAACATATCTATGTGAATGAGGTCATAGAGTGAATACAGCTTCAGCAAGGAAATGCAAGTATTTATCATTTTTAACAGTCATTCTTGATTAATAATAAAGCTTTTCTCACTTAGATGCCTACATATTAATTTCAAAAGGACATGCAAAGTTCCTGAGTATCATTCAGTCAGACTGCAGGAGCTTGCCCTAAAGGTAGAAACAGCATCAAATACATGCAATGTGTTAGCCTACTTTCTTATGTTAAGTTCTACCTGTAACCTTTAAAACAGGCACCATAATAAGTGACATTACTTATCTAGTTTAAAGCAAAAGTATTCAATTTTTTTAGCATTTATAACTGACTGAAATCTTAACATATTTTATTAGATTAGGAATTTTAAACCCTGTTTTACATGTCTTAACTCTTGGTTAAATTAATGAAAAATATTTTAAGTGGGAAATGAAGGAAAGTTTTATCCCTTAATAAAAAATTTTAAAATGCAATGTTTAAAAATGCCTTTAATAACATATTTAAAAATTCTTGCTCTATTGTCTCAAAACTAGTTCAAAGACTTAATTTCATAATTTATGGAGGCAGACATTTTTCTTTTTCAGATGATTTCTCAGTCACAATTAGTACTCTGAAGCAGTAGGTGAGAAATAGAGAATTGGACTAGACTAACATGAGTTTGAGTAAGCTCTGGGAGTTGGTGATGGACAGGGAGGCCTGGCGTGCTGCTATCCATGGGGTCGCAAAGAGTCGGACACGACTGAGCGACTGAACTGAGCTGAGCTGTTCTAGACCAACTTTAGATTCAAAGGGGATCATCATTATCCAATTAGACCCACTGGAAGATTTATTTTCCTTGCATAGGGTGAAGAAAAGATATGGTTGGAAAGATTGTTTGGGACCAGTTATCCAACAAGATCTTATATTAATAGATAACTTTATGGAAGTGAGATTTGATTCTAAGCAGAATAGGAAGCCCTTGAAGTGTTTAAGAACTTCAAAAAGAGAATTTCTGACTGTACTATGAATAGATGGGAGGGAGACAGAGTGAAAGGAGGGAGATCTGCTGGAAAGCTATTTGAGAAATCCAGGTAGAGATGATGGTGGCTTGGATTAGTGTGGAGGCAGATCAGATAAAGAGAAGGGATGGGTTCAAGATATATTTTAGCTTTTATGCCAGATATACTTATGGACAAATCAAAATAACTACACTGGAAAATACAGGTTGAGGCAGAAATAATACAGTTCAGATTTTACTTCTTTAGAGCACTCTTTACATTTTTCTTAGTAAAATTTTTTGTATATTAGCAAGTGCAAAATTGATTTGGTGAGTTAGTCTCAAAGTTTTATGATCTAATATTTTGTCAGAAAATAGATATTAATAATTTGATTACCAAATTTATGTTAAGTGGGATTTATGGTAGCATAAGCTAGTTTAAATATACAAATATGTTATATTAGCATAAAAGAAATCATATTTGCTGGAAATGTTTTCAAACTTTCATTCTCTTCTGATATCAATCATTACTTTCCACTGGAGCCTTTGTGTATTCTGAATGTCTGGAAGCCAAAATATTTTGTTTTAGCTCCCACTCTATGGTGTTTCCCAGCTGTGTACTTATATGGTATAATAAAAGCATTTAACAATTGGGAAATAGCAGCTGCATTTGGAAATTCCCTTTTGTGCTCCCTTTTCATTTGATAGATTCAGTAATGTATAACAAGTGTAACATCAGACCTGTAATGACTTATATCCCAAGGATCATATCACTGACCAAGTTTTCTCAACCAAGCAAAGGAAAACAATAGAAGGATTTTAGGTTTCTGGACAGTCTTGCAAACCTATATATAGAGAATGTGGGGTAGGGTAACTGTGGTTAGAGTAAAATTTAATAAACACTTTGCCTCATTCTACATTCAAGTAAATTAAATCCAGAGTAGTTGTTATGCAGTTAAGTGAAACTTGTAATTCTCTTCAGTGGATCGTATTTGTTATACATTGTAATTGAACCTCGTAAAACCAGCATGGAGCAACAGGAAACAGCAGAGTGTCTGGAGTGGAATGGGCGAGGGAGAGAATGGTATGATATCAAATCTAGGAGGCAGGAAGATGGCCAGTACTATGGGGTATCATAGGCTACAGTGAGGTGTTTGGTTTACTTTACGTGAAGGAGGAAGCCACTGGAAGATTTTAAGTAGGACACTGCCATGATTTGATTTATTATATTTTGAAAAGATCATATTAGCTGCTGTGTACAGAATGGATTGCAAGAGATGACACCAGAAACAAGGGCACTTATTAAGAAAACTGTTGCAGTAGTGCAGGTGAGAGTTTGATGATGAGTGAAGGAGGGGGCAGTTAGGGAGGTCCTTCTTTGAAGAGTTCCACAGAGTCTGAAGATGACAAGATTCACACAGAGGGTGAGTAGAATATTTTATGTAATATACACTTAGGTAGAAATTTAGTCAATAATATTTTATAACACAAAGTAAAGTTGGTGAGACCCAGGGTGTGGGGAAGGGTTAGGCAATGCTCCTGCACCAAGAGTGTTCCTTGTGAGGACAGAAGCTTTTTGCCTAACAAGGAGCTGTTTACAAACTTCTGGGGTAGGTTATGGGAATGTGGTCTAGATACCAACATTATCTCTTATAAGGTCCCCAAAGTGACAGGATTGTAAGTGGGACCTCCTGCATGCATGTGTACCTGTACACTTGGATGCATTCTCATGTTGTATAGCTTAAGACAAATGGGATTATATGCATTTGGCTTTTAATTACTAGTCTAATTAGGTAGAAATAGTCATACTGGACCCTCAGGTCCAGATATCAGAATTCCTTATTTTTGAGACCTACTTAAATTCCTGAAAGTTTTATTTCCTAGATAAGTTTTAAAAGTAATTTTCCACTATAAATAAAAGATGTCAATAAATCCTTAGTTGCAATTTAAAGAAAATAATAGGCATATTGAGATATTTAATAAATAACTGTTGGGAAGAATACTTCCCTGCTTGCAAACAATTTCTCCTCTCTGTCTTTCTTGCTTTCAGTTCAGTGAAGTTGCTAATCAACTCTGAAGTATTCTATATAGTTCATTTTGAGTCATAAAAATTCTGGTGTGGATTTTGTACCTTTTCTAGAATGGAGCTGTTGCCATTACATGATAACATAGTCTAGGAACTTTGAGTGAGGATTTAATCCTTTCCAGTCATGCTTTATATTGTGACAGACTTTTAGACTTTTAGAAGGTTTCTAATTTTGTTAACCTTTTAAAAGATTTTTAAAACTTGAATTGTCATGCTTTTGGTAAGATTTAGTAACTTAAGGTAGTAGGTAGCACTCAAAATTTATTTCCTCACTTTTATTGAGACTATGAAACTGTATTAGCACACAGTATTGTCCATCTTTAAATGCATCTCAGAAACATAATGACCGAAATTTACTTACAGTTTGGACCAAAAAATAAAGCTATATTTTATGTCATGGTGTGAATAGTGAAATAGACAACTAATGCTGTCTAGATCAATGTGTTAACATTGATCACCTTTATGTATGCACACCTTGTTTAAATACACTGTTTCATTCCTGCTATTAAAATATTGTAAAGTAATTAGCCTCCAACTAATAAAAATAAATGGAAAACAAATAAAATAAAAGGGGCCACCGTCCCTCTTTTTCACTTCAAAAAAAACTATATATATATATATATATATATTTAATACCATAAAGCAATTATCCTTCTTTTAAAAAATAAATAAATTTTTTAAAGTATATTAAAAAAAAACTTTCCTAAAGTGATTCATTTAAACAAGATGATTATCAATACATCTTTCTAAATATACTTTTTGGGAAAGTTTTCTTACTTAGCTATTATCAAAATCTTTATCAAAAGTAGAAACATTGACATGCTCTGGAATAGCTGGCTTTTCCCCCCTTGGGCAAGAAGGGAATCAGGTATGCATGCTGATTAACACACTCCAGTCATTAACGTGTGATTATGTGGGCTGCATATTGAGCACCTGCCAAAATATAAAAACCCAGTACTTTGCTACATCTGTGTTTTGGATTTCTTTTGTATTTTGATAGTTCAAGGAAAATCAGACCCTGGTATATTTTTTTTTCAGTATAATAAAATTGTGTGTATATAATGTTTTCAAGGAGTTGAGATATGCTATGTTTATTTTTATGTTAATCTTTGAGACTGTATAAGATCCAGTGACGGGTTTGCAGAGCTCTGACTGTAACATGAATCTCTTAATGAACTCCATCATCAACATTCACTTACAATTTGCAGCATTCCTTCATGTTCATAAGGCTTATATTTTCTGGGATTCAGCCAATATTCCTCAAATTTGCTTTATTTTTGTGTCATCCCTTTATGTGTCATAAATATTTTGTTTTCATTTCTTTCACCAATATGCTGTAGGTGTACACCTCATAGTGATGTTAGTGCTGCTTCTTTGGTTTGATTTTTTCCTATCCATTATCCATTAGCAAATATTCCTTCATGACCAGAGTGTAGCTTAGGCCTTATAGCATTTCCAGACACTTAGGAAAAGTCACTTTTGGATAATTATTTAAAATCTAATTGATTACTAATAGAAAATCTGCTATAATCTAGTCTAACAGAAGAGCTTGATTGAACAGGCCTATTCTCCTCAGGTTTTATTTTCTTGATGGGTTTAAATAACATTCGAATATAGCAGAAGATTTAAAAAGTAAGCTTCTTGTTAAAACTGGTCAGTATTTATCATTGGAAGCTGATCTTAGGACACCGGTAATTTTCTGACTAAAGCAGAACTTCACAAACACATTTCAGTCCATAGGTGATTCTGATTAATGCACATTTTCTTGTGCAGAATTCCTTCTTGCCCAGTGACGACTTGGATACATCACTGTAATGAAATACCATAACTTGAATAATGAAATCTGCACACTTCTATAATACTTCTAAGCAGAATGGCATGGAAAGAAATATACCTGTGTATGTATAGCATGCAGTTAACTATTTACATGACCAGTTTGAACTTTTTCAAGATTAGAATGAGATATGAATCTTAAAGTCCTTCTAGATCAGCATGAATAAGATGGTTGTGAATATTATGGCATTTTGTTTTGGGAGGAGAAAGCTGGGGTTGTGTTTGCACTCTTCCAGATCAACCTTCTTAGTTTAATTTGAAGAGGGTTACTTGCCATAAAGTCAACTTAACATGGCAAATTCTGGTACCACTATTTATTTGGAGATGAGATTATAAGGGCTCTCTTTGATTACTGAGTCAATCCACCTACACTAAGCAGGAAAGACCCTACTTTGTTCCTTCCATGAACGTATCTAATCTTTTTGGAACACATCTAATGAATATGCCTTAATTACCTTCATATGTAAATTATCCCACTGTTTGTCCTCTGCAGTAAGAACTTTTCCTTGCTTTCCAAGAGAAATGTAACTTTTTAAAAGACGAACAACTTCAAGCTATTATTTCTTTTGTTAGTGTAGATTTCAATGTGATGACATATTTATTTTTTATAATATTAACCTTTTAAGTATTATTTTGGCATTGCAATAGTTCCATGATCTCTAGGCATTATTTTTCTAAGTGATGCAAATTAAGTTCAATAGTAATATCTCTGTGTAAACCACATCTTCAAATCCGAAGTATGAATTACAGATTTTTGCCGATAAAAGTTGTAAAATCAGGTGAAAATTAGAAATGAATATTTATGTATGTCATCTATCTTCTTTATATTTCACTAGTGCCCTAGAAAATGGGAAACCCTATTTAATAAAATGAATAGAAATTATTTTGTAAACTTTTGCTTTGATTATAATTTAATCAAATTTGTGTGTTTTTTTTTTAATCTAATTTTTACTGCCAGTGTCCTGAGAATACCTAGAATACAATAGTTTCAAGTTCATCAAACTTTTGGGAGCAAATGTGCTCTCAGTCAAGCATAGATAGTTTATGGTGGTACACACGTTAGTCGCTTAGTCATGTCCAGCTCTTTGCGACCCCAAGGAGTGTAGCCTGCCAGGTAGGTGCCTGGAGTTCTACAGGGAAGAATAGAAGAGTCTAGTTTACCTTGAAACACAAAGAATTAGGACTTCTTTGTTTTTTTGAAATTTGTGTTATTTAGGAATTATTTGGTTCATTCTAGTGGTTAGTTAGTAGTTTCTCCTCTGTTCATGGAACTCTCCAGGCGAGAATACTGGAATAGATAGCCATTCCCTTCTCTAGGGGATCTTCTTTGACTCAGGGATCGAACCTGGGTCTACTGCATTGCAGGAGGATTCTTTACCATCTGAGACACCAGGGAAGCCCAACTGTTAAATTAAACTAAAGTTATTCATGAACAGATTGAGAAAACTTTTGCTCTTAAATTCAGAGTTAATATCTGGTCTTCAGCTGTACTAATTTTTTTGTACCTGGTGTGCTCCTACCAAACACCTTTCTTGTTTTTTGTTGTTACACTGATATATTTTATATGTGAAGTTGATTAAAGATGATTATATATTTTGCTTTCTGAAATTGATAGTAAAATTGGAGTTTAGATCTCCTTTCGGCTACTTTCTTGGGTCCATGAGGAATGACACTGCAGGGTAAGGAATGAATCTGAATCTGAGTTTTTGGATTTGGGGAAATTAACAGAGAACAATAAAAATTTACACCCCTCTCTTACTCAGAGAGAAAGGATGGGCTTTATGATCATAACTGAGCCATCAATTCAAGGTTGTGTGTTGTTTTTAGGTAGAGCAATCACAAGCTCCAGACGGTGGGGATATTTGCCACCAGATTAGACTTTTACTTGCTGCTTTGTAGTAAATTAGCAATAGTTTTGTGCATAGTTTTCCTTTTTCTAGAAATGTAAATACAGATAGATAGATGTTTTTATAAGCAATGTAGGCACTGAAAAATCATATCTGATTTCTTTACTCACTTTATCTGTTAAAACTTTTATCAGAGAGCTAGAGATAAAAAACAATTTCTAGATTACAGAGTCTTGTTATGCCATTATATATATTTCCTTAACGTATTAGAAGGAAATTAAAGTTTTTGTGGTAATTCTCAAAATTGGGGATTTCATTTGGGCAAGATCCTAGGGAAGAGAAGAAGAGATTGTTGAGTTCACAGAGTGGCTGAGAGGGCTCAGCGTGTAATGACGTAAAGAGCAGTCTGCTCTCTAGTTTCTCTTCCTTAGGCAAAGTAGGCCATGAAAGGACTTCAGTGTTAATAAGAGTGTAATCTCTCTTAAGGAACAAGTGGATTTGACCAGTGTTGACTGGGCTCTCTAACGTTGAGATTTGTGAGGAATGAAGAGCACACTCTGGGCTATTTCTTTTTTTGTGTATGACCCCAGCCTCATCATTTTTAAATAGGTAACTAAGACATAGGTAGTTATTATATTGATAATTGTTTCTGGAGGCTTAATTATTACTCATTTTCCTAGTGGATCCCAACTTCCTTACTTTTTCCCTAAAAGTTTTATATTTTATTTTATATTTTTGCTGAAACTACTCTAATACTCTTGAATGATTGTTAAATCCCCCTTTCTTATAATGGCCCCAGTTTCTGTCATGAATTAGAGACAGGTTTCCAAGAAGCTGGAGTAAACAACATTTCAAAAGATTATTTGTGCCTTTCTCTAAGCACTCGTCTTCTCTGCCACTGTGAGCAGGGATACTGATGGCTGCTCACTGATCATAGTAGTGGTTGATGAAATCATCTTCAGAATATAAAAGTGCGAGGTAAAGCAGCAAGTGCTGGTGTAGAAGCTGCAGCAAGTTATACAGAACATCTAGCTAAGATAATAATTAAAAGTAACTACACTAAACAACAGATTTTCAATGTAGATGAAACAGCCTTATTTTGGAAGAAGACACCATCTAGGTCTTTCATAACTAAAGACGAGAAATCAGTGAATGCCTGACTTCAGAACTTCAAAGATAGGGCTGATGCAGCCAGCAAATTGAAGTTGAAGCCAGTGCTCATTTACCATTCTGAAAATAATAGGGCCCTTAAGAATTATGCTAAATCTATTCTGCCTGTACTCTGTAAGTGGAACAACAAAGCCTGGGTGCCCCTATACCTGTTATAACATGGTCTACTGAATATTTTAAGCCTATTGTTGAGACCTACTGCTCAGAATAACACATTCCTTTCAAAATATCACTGCTCATTGACAATGTATCTAGTCATTTTAGAATCCTAATGAAGATGTAGAATGAGATTAATGTTGTCTTCATGCCTGCTAACACAACATTCATTCTGCAGTCCATGGATCAAGGAGTAATTTCAGCTTTAAAGTTATTATTTAGGAAATACATTTCATAGGGTTGTGGCTGCTATAGATAGTGATTCCTCTATGAATCTGGGCAAAGTAAATTGAAAACCTTCTGGAAATGATTTACCATTCTATTTATTTAATTTTTTATTAGTTGGAGGCTAATTACTTCACAACATTTCAGTGGGTTTTGTCATACATTGATATGAATCAGCCATAGATTTACACGTATTCCCCATCCCAATCCCCCCTCCCACCTCCCTCTCCACCCGATTCCTCTGGGTCTTCCCAGTGCACCAGGCCCGAGCACTTGTCTCATGCATCCCACCTGGGCTGGGGATCTGTTTCACCATAGATAGTATACATGCTGTTCTTTTGAAATATCCCACCCTCACATTCTCCCACAGAGTTCAATAGTCTGTTCTGTATTTCTGTGTCTCTTTTTCTGTTTTGCATATAGGGTTATCGTTACTATCTTTCTAAATTCCATATATATGCGTTAGTATGCTGTAATGTTCTTTATCTTTCTGGCTTACTTCACTCTGTATAAGGGGCTCCAGTTTCATCCATCTCATTAGGACTGGTTCAAATGAATTCTTTTTAACGGCTGAGTAATATTCCATGGTGTATATGTACCACAGCTTCCTTATCCATTCATCTGCTGATGGGCATCTAGGTTGCTTCCATGTCCTGGCTATTATAAACAGTGCTGCAATGAACATTGGGGTGCACGTGTCTCTTTCAGATCTGGTTTCCTCAGTGTGTATGCCCAGAAGTGGGATTGCTGGGTCATATGGCAGTTCTATTTCCAGTTTTTTAAGGATTTACCATTCTAGATGCCAGTAAGAACATGCATGATTCATGGGAAGAGGTCAAAATATCATTAATAGGAGTTTGGAATAAATTTATGAACCCTCCTGGGTAACTTTGAGGAGCTCAAGACTTCAGTGGAGAAGTTAACTGTGGATGTGGTAGAAATAGCAATAGAACTAGAATTAGAAGTGGAGCCTAAAGATACGACTGAATTGCTGCTATCTCATGATAAAACTTGGAGAAGGCAATGGCAACCCACTCCAGTGTTCTTGCCTGGAGAATCCCAGGGATAGCAGAGTCTGGTGGGCTGCCATCTATGGGGTCGCACAGAGTCGGACACGACTGAAGCGACTTAGCAGCAGCAGCAGCAGCAGCATGATAAAACTAATGAATGAGGAGTTGCTACTTATGGGTGAGCAAGGTATATGGTTTCTTGAGATAGAATCTACTCCTGGTGATGATAACTGTGAAGACTGTTAAAATGACAACCAAGGCTTGAGAATATTACTAAACTTAGTTGATAAAGTAGCATCAGACTTTAAGAGGATTGACTCCAATTTTGAAAGAAGTTCTGCTGTGGGTAAAATGTTATCAAAGAGCATTGCATGCTACAGAGAAATCACTCATGAAAGGATGAGTCAATTAATGTGGTAAACTTCATAGCTGCCTTGTTTTAAGAAATCACCATAGCTACCCCAACCTTTATCAACTACCACCATGGTCATTCAGCATCCATCAACACTGAGGCAAGACTCTCCACTAGCCAGAAGGTTATGACTTGCTGAAAGCCAGATGATGGTTAGCATTTTTCAGCAATAAAATATTTTTGATTGAGGTATGTACATTTATTTAGATATAATGCTATTGTACACTTAATAGACTATACTGTAGTGTAAATAACTTTTAAAGAACAATTTGTATGACTTGCTTTATTGTGATTTTCACCTTACTATGGTGATCTGGAGCTAAACTCATGCTATCTCCAAAGTATGCCTTTATTGTTAAAACCCAAAGCAATCTACAGATTCAGCACAATCCCTATCAAAATTCTAATAGCATGTTTCACAGAATTAGAGAAAACAATTCTAAAATTTGTATGGAACCACAAAAGATTCCAAATAGCCAGTCTCATGATGGGTGGAGCTGTGCTCCTGTCTTACTGGTTACTTGGCCTGAGGTGTCCAGCAGTAGAGTTTACAGACAGTTAGGTGGAGCTGGGTCTTGGTGCTGTGATGAGGCCCTCTAGGAAATCTCACACTGGTTAATATCCCCTGGCACCTGAAGTTCTCTGTTAGTCCAGCAGCTTGGACTCTATGCTGCTACCACAGGACCTCAGGCCTGACCTCTGGCCTGGTTGCATAGGAATTTCTCCCATCCTCTTAGGTGTCTGAGGTCCCCCTCCAGTGCCTAGTAGGTGCCCTACTTATGAGGAGGTGCGAACTCCATGTCCTCCTACTCTGCCACTTGACTCTATCCCCACCAAACAATCTTGAGAAAACAGAACAAAGCTGGAGATACCACATGCCCTGATTTCAAATTATACTTTAACGCTACAGTAATCAAAACAGTATAGTACTGATACAAAAAAAGATAGATCAATGGAGCAGAATTGAGAACTCAGAAATAAATCCACACATATAAGGACAATTAATTTATGACATAGGAATGAAGAACATACAATGGATAAAGACTTGTTTTTTCAATAAATGGAGTTGGAAAAGATGGGCACCTACATGCAAAAGAATGAAACTAAGCCACTTCCTACCCTAACACAAAAATTAACTGAAAAAGCATTAAAGTCTTGACTGTAAAACCTAAAACCATAAAGTCTCTAGAAGAAAACATAGGTGATAACCTCATTGACATCAGTCTTAGTGATGTTTTTGTGGATCTGACTTCAAAGGCAGGGGAAACAAAAACACAAACAAATGGAACTACATCAAACTGCAAAGCTTCTAGACAGTAAAGGAAACCACCATCAAAATGAAAAAGCAACCTACTGAATGGGAGAAGATATTTGCAAATCATACTGCTGATAATGATAAGGGGTTAATATATCCAAAGTATTGGATATATATATATACACACACACACACATTTTATATATATATATAAAACTCATACAAACATCCCAATCAAAAAATGGGCAGAGGATTTGAATAAATATTTTTTCCAAAGAAGATTATGCAGCTGGTCAACAGGGACATGAAAAGATATTCAACATCACTAATTATTTTTTTAAAATTTTTATTAGAGTATAGTTGATTTACAATGTGTTGCTTTCTGTTGTCCAGCTAAGTGAATCAGTTATACATACACATATAGCCACTCTTTTCTCGCATACAGGTAGAGGTATACAGTGTATTAAGTGGACTTCTGTGTTATACAGCAGGTCCTTATTAATTATGTGTTTTTTGTATAATAGTAAGTTTATGTCAGTCCCAATCTCCCAACTTATCCCTTCTGTTCTTTCTCTCCTGGTAACCATCAGATTGATTTTTACATCTGTACCTCTATTTCTATTTTGTACAACTTTTTAAAGATTCCATGTATTAGCAACATCATGTAATTCTCCTCTGTCTAGCTTACTTCAGTCAGTATGACAGTCTCTTGGTCCATCCATGTTGCTGCAAATGGCATTCTTTCATTTTTTATGGCTGAGTAATATTCCATTGTATATATGTACAAACAGAAAAACAGAACAGATCAATGGCTATTAGAGGGGAAATAAGTTGAGGGGGTGGGTGAAATGGATGAAGCAAGTTAACTTTATGGTGATGGATGGTAATTAGACTTGTGATTTTCACTCTGTAGTATAAACAAATGTTGAATTATAATGCTATACACCTGAAACATTAAAAAAATGTTTATATAGCATACACACTGAGGAAACCAGATCTGAAAGAGACACGTACACCCCAATGTTCATCGCAGCACTGTTTATAATAGCCAGGACATGGAAGCAACCTAGATGCCCATCAGCAGACAAATGGATAAGAAAGCTGTGGTACATATACACCATGGAATATTACTCAGCCATTAAAAAGAATACATTTGAATCAGTTCAAATGAGGTGGATAAAACTGGAGCCCATTATACAGAGTGAAGTAAGCCAGAAAGATAAACACCAATACAGTATACTAACGCATATATATGGAATTTAGAAAGATGGTAACCATAACCCTATATGCAAGACAGAAAAAGAGACACAGATATATAGAACAAACTTTTGAACTCTATGGGAGAAGGCGAGGGTGGGATGATCTGAGAGAACAGCATTGAAACATGTATATTATCAAGTGTGAAACAGATCACCACTCCAGGTTGGATGCATGAGACAAATGCTCGGGGCTGGTGCACTGGGATGACCCAGAGGGATGGAATGGGGAGGGAGGTGGGAGGGGGGTTCAGGATGGGGAACACATGTAAATCCATGGCTGATTCATGTCACTGTATGGCAAAAACCACTACAATATTGTAAAGTAATTAGCCTCCAACTAATAAAAATAATTGGGGGAAAAAAATATAAAATGAGAAGTAAAGAGGAATCACAACCGAAAAAAAAAATTACCTTTTATTTTATAAAACAAACAAACAAAAAAGTTTATATAATCTAATCTAATATAAATTATATTATATAATTTATAATATATAAATTATTATTATATCTAATATAATATAAATAAATCTAATATAACTAGTTATTAAATGAAAAGAAAGGGGGATTTTGTTCTAGAGTAAAAGAAACTTAAGAGTATAGTCAAATATAAACCATAAACTTTGATGGAATCAGTTTTGAAAAAAATATTTGGGGACAGTTGTGGAAAGTTTAATATGAGTTGTGTATTAGATGTCTTAAATGAAGTATTATTAATTTTCTTGGGTATGATACTCATATTGTGGTTATGTGGGAGAACATCCTTATTTTCTGCAGATACTTCCTAAGGTATTTAGGGGTAAGATGGCAGTGATGTCAATAATATATTCTAAAATGTTCCAGCAATATAATTAGAAAGATAAATACATATATATAACAATATGACAAAATATTGATAATTGTCAATCAATCCAGCTGCTCATTATAATAATATTCATTATCTTAGTCTTTCTAGTTTTTTGAGTGTTTAACAATTTTTTCCTAATAATATTTAAAATGCCCAAGTGATAAAAAATGAAAAATTTGAACTATAATCACCAAGCCTCTTGCTACTTCTTACTTTCTTGTTTTCAAGGTTTAAATTGTTTTAGCAAATTCAGTATAAACTGGTAGTGTTGTTTAGGTTGAATATCATATGGTAGTTCAAATAGTAGTGAATTTACAGGTGAAAATAACTGGCTGGATTTGCTAGGCACGTGAATCAGCTGAATTTGTTAGAATATTGCTTCATCTGCTGGGGAATTCACTTATTAGGCCTGTCTGCCTTAAAGCTCTTCTTACTGTTCTATTACCAAAAAGTTAAAAGTATTCTCATCTCTGAGGCTGTCTGTCCTATAGCATTCGATCTTTAAAGTTTGATATCTCTAAGGCTGTGATAGTGTGCCTTAGTTCTTTGTTGTTTATACAATACTGAGTATATTCAGTTCAGGGCACTATTCTTTAAAAAAGAGGGAGAAAGAAAGTGGAACATACTCAGGGGAAAATAAACAGGATAGCTGAACTGTGTTTTTCTTATGAGAAAGAAATTAAGGAAACATATTTTACCTAGAAAAACAGATATTTTACCTAGAAAAATGGTGCTATAATAGTTGTACGTAGCACTTTTGAATATTTCCATGGAATGAAAGGAGTACTATAGGCTGAAAGAATAGGATTCATATTCCTATAAATCAGAATATTGGAGAACCCTCCAAACATGGAATGGACTACATTGGAGGTGCTAAATCTTAGTATTAGTTCAAGGAGAGAACAAAAAGTCGCTTCTCATGGGTATTGTGGCAGCCACCATCACTAATATCACCACTTTTACCACCTCCACCACTATCATCATCATCTGATGAACACTTATGAGTCTAAGTATTTTATTTTTATTAATTTATTTAATTTTCATAACAGCCTTCCGATTTAGGTTCTGTGCCGCTATTATTTTCAAAGTCATCTTACACATGAGGAAGTAAGGCACAGAGAGGTTAATGAACTCTGAGGCTATATGAGAGGTGGATGGAAAACTGGGATTTAACCAGAAAATCTGGCTCAGGGAGGCTGTGCTTTGTTCACTATTATACTATCATGTCTTGCACAAGGGAATCAATACTAGATGTCATTGAGCAATTGGATTTTTAAGGACTTTTGAATCTTGAGATTTTGATTCTATGTTCTGATAGTGTATAGATGATGCTAAACTTTTCCTTGTGCTTCCCTTGAAAAATTTGAGGACTTTAATTTTTTTCTGTATTTATTCTGTATTATTTAAATGCATTTATTAAATATCATGGAATGAGACTATTTATACAACTTTTGGTAATTTTTTCTTTGAATCAAAATAGCATTTTAAAAACAATAGCTTTTTCTTATATGACTTCAGGAATCATGACACTTCAGCAAATACTGGTAACAAATCTTCATGCATGAATAAATTTATTATTGTTATTTAATATTATAATAATAGTATAGAATAACAAACTTGAGAATGCTATGTAAATCTCATATATTACACCAAATATCAGTTTTAATAAAAAAAAGAATATGCTTTTTTTAAATGTTAGAGTCAGTGATAAATTTGTCAGGAATAATCTGTTGGGAAGAACCCTGGAGAAGGAAATGACAAATGATTCCAGTATTCATGCCTGAAAAACCCCATGGATAGAGGAGCCTGGCAGGCTACGATCCATGGGGTTGCAAAGAATCGGACACAACTTAACAAGTGAACAACAACAACAATGACTGGAACCACATTTAGTATTTTCGTTTAGGTAATCTTCTTTAAAGGGTTTCCCTGGTAGCTCAGCTACTCCTGCCTGCAATGCAGGAGTCCCTGGTTCGATTCCTGGGTTGGGAAGCTCCCCTGGAGAAGGGAACAGTTATCCACTTCAGTATTCGGGCCTGGAGAAGTCCATAAACCAGCGCTTTTCCTTAAAATATGTCACAGAGAAAACATACTTTTTCCTCTGAGAAAGAACCTATAAAAGTTAGCAGTTTAGTTTTCAGCATGTTAAAAAGGTTAGATATATTTTGCTAGCAAGGAGTTATTGAACTTAGATTAGGTAAAGCTTTTATTGTCAGTTACCCAATAACACTATGGTAGAATACCTCTTACGCAGCACAGTTGACAGGTATTTTTTGGTTCATCAGAAAAATGTTGTTTAGAGTGAGGAATCAGAAGAAAGCAGTACATATATAGTAGATGGTAATATAACAATTCAGTTCAGTTCAGTTCAGTCACTCAGTTGTGTCCGACTCTTTGCTTCTCCATGGACTGCAGCACGCCAGGCTTCCCTGTCCGTCACCAACTCCCAGGGCCTACTCAAACTCATGTCCATCACGTCAGTGATGCCATCCAACCATCTCATCCTCTGTCGTCCCTTCTCCTCCTGCCTTCAATCTTTCCCAGCATAAGGGTCTTTTCTAATGAGTTGGATCTTCACATCAGGTGGCCAAGTATTGGAGTTTCAGCTTCAGCACCAGTCCTTCCAATGAACACTCAGGACTGATCTCCTTTAGGATGGACTGGTTGGATCTCCTTGCAGTCCAAGGCACTCTCAAGAGTCTTCTCTAACACCACAGTTCAAAAGCATCAGTTTTTCAGCGTTCAGCTTTCTTTACAGGCTAACTCTCACATCCATACATTACTACTGGAAAAACCATAGCTTTGACTAGATGGACCTTTGTTGGTAAAGTCATGTCTCTGCTTTTTAATAAGCTGTTTAGGTTGGTCGTAGCTTGGTCATACATAAATTACATATATGTATACTTGCATGTACTATATATATTTTATATGTATGTAATTTGTGTACTATAACTTAAAAAGTTATTTGGAACTTAAAATATACAAGTGCAGTACATACCAAAGAAGGTGGAGTCCTCTCTCCTGGCAGAGAAGATTGATCACTGACATGGTTGAGTTGCCAGTACATGGTGATTTAAAACAAATAGAAGCAACTTTTGGTTGGTTTTGTTATCATTTTTAATTTCTTTGCAGACACTGCATCCCTTTAATTCCTTTTAGTCAAAGACTACCAAGAACATACCCATGGTTGAACAAATTGGGTTTATTACTGATTACAGTAGGGAGCATTCACACCATAGAAAACGATGGAGTGTCTTGGTAAGAGAATATTCAAAATAACTTTTTTATGATTTAGACTTTAAGTGTTTTGGGGTAGGGTCTAAGGAAAAAGAGCTTCGCTATAGACCAGAGTAATAGGACAAATTTGTGATTGTATATCTCATTAAATCTTATTATAGGGAGGTCAGACAAGAATAAGAATAAAGTTGTAACAGGAGAGGCAATATAACTAAAATAGAAGACAAAACAAGACAAAAACAACAACATGCAAGGCAATAAGAATAAACAAACTTAATTCAGCCTTGTTACTAGGTGGAGGAAAGGATAAAAGATAATATTCTGTCTCTACAGTTTCATTGGCAGCAGGTAGGGAAGTTGATCATGTTGCTGCTTTAGAGAAGCGGTTTCCCATTCGTTTCTCCCAACTGCAGTCACTTCCACCTGTGTGTGGGTTCCAATTCTATTATGTGGGGCAAGATTGCACTTCTGTCCTATGGTCTATGCCTGTATTTTTTTAATTTTTTTTAAATTGGAGTATAGTTGCTTTACAATGCTGGGTTAGTTTCTGCTGTGCAGCGAAGTGGAACGGTTATACATATATCCTGTCTTTTCTGGATTTCCTTCCCATTTATGTCACCACAGAGCATTGAGCAGAGTTCCGTGTGCTATACACTAGGTTCTCATTAGTTTTCTGTTTTATACATAGTAGTGTATGTGTGTCAATCAGCCTGTCTTAATTTCCAACATCTTATTTGACTTTTGCAACCCCAGTTCACGTCTCTCATCTGCAATTCTTGGTTAAGGTGCAGTTGGAAACCCAGCTAAATTAGAGCTGTAGTATACTGTAGCTGACTGATAAAGGTCAGTTTTCACTCCAGTCCAAAAGAAAAGCAATGCCAAAGAATGTTCAAACTACCATACAGTTGCACTCATTTCACGTGCTAGCAAGGTAATACTCAAAATCCTTCAAGCTAGGCTTCAACAGGACATCGACCGAGAAGTTCCAGATGTACAAGCTGGATTTAGAAAAGGCAGAGGAACCAGAGATCAAATTGCCAACATCTGTTGGATCATAGAAAAAGCAAGGGAGTCCCCGCCCCCCCAAAAAAAAAACATCTACTTCTGCTTCACTGACTATGCTAAGGCCTTTGTCTAAGATGGGAATACCAGATCACCTCACCTGTCTTCTGAGAAACCTGTATGCAGGTCAAGATGCGACAGTTAGAACCGGACATGGAACAACAGACTGGTTCAAAATTGGGAAAGGAGTATGTCAAAGCTGTGTATTGTCATCCTCTTTATTTAACTTATATGCAGAGTACATCATGTGAAATGCCGGGTTGAATGACTCACAAGCTGGAATCAAGATTGCTGGGGGAAATATCAACAACTTCAGATATGCAGATGATACCACTCTAATGGCAGAAAGTGAAGCGGAACTAAAGAGCCTCTTGATAAGAGTGAAACAGGAGAATGAAAAACCTGGCTTGAAACTCAACATTTGAAAAGTTAAGATCATGCCTGCAGGTCCCATCACTTCATGGCAAATAGATGGGAAAAAAGTGGAAACAGTGACAGATTTTATTTTCTTGGGCTCTGCGGAAGGTGACTGCAGCCATGAAATTAAAAGACGCTTGCTTCTTGGAAGACAAGCTATGACAAACCTAGACAGCATGTTAAAAAGCAGAGACATGACTTTGCCAACTAAGGTCCGTATATAGTCAAAGCTATGGTTTTTCCAGTAGTCATGTATGGATATGAAAATTGGACCATAAAGAAGGCTGAGCACTGAAGAATTGGTGCTATCAAACTGTGGTGCTGGAAAAGACTCTTGAGAGTCCCTTGGACAGCAAGGATATCAAACCAGTCAACCCTAAGGAAATCAACCCTGACTATTCATTGGAAGAACTGATGCTGAAGCTAAAGCTCCAGTTCTTTGATCACCTGGTGCAAGAGTTGACTCATTGGAAAAGACTGTGATGCTGGCTAAGATTGGAGGTAAGAGGAGAAAGGGGATCGCAGAGGATGAAATGATTGGATGGCATGTCTGACTCAATGGACATGAGTTTGAGCAAACTCCAGGGGATAGTGAAGGACAGGGAAGTCTGGCTTACTTCGGCTCATGGGGTCGCTAAGAATGGGACATGGCTTAACTAGTGAACAACAAAAAATACTGTAGCTGGGACTTCCCCAATAGCTCAGCAGTAAAGAACATGTCTGCAATGCAGGAGATGCAGGAGCCATGTGTTCAGTCCCAGGGTCAGGAAGATCCCCTGGATGAGGGCATGGCAACCTACTCCAGTATTCTTGCCTGGAAAATCCCACAGACAGAGGAGCCTGGCAAGCTACAGTCCATGGAGTCACAAACAGTCCAACATGACTGAAGTGACTCCGCACATGCACACACATACAGTAGCTGCTCCTGGACGGAGTAGAGATAATCCACATGCAGTTAGGCTTAGTGGGAATTGATCTCTAGACAAATCTAATTACAAATGTTGAGGTTATTTGAGCTTTGTGAGGGGCCAGATCTTAGTGGAATTACTTAGGGATGACTTCATAAAGAAGGTGATTTTGAGCATTCATATTAAAGAGAGTAACATAGTTCAGTATTTATTATTCCACTTAGTTGAATGAACATAAATAAAAACCTAAAACTGGTGCCAGTGATTATCATGACTATTTTCAGAATTAAAAATTGAAACCAGAGATAGTTGATCAAAGGACATTTTAATAATAAGAGTAGGTATCATTTACTGAGTACTTAGATGATAGATACTTCCCTAAGTGCTTTTTTTATTATTCATTTCTCTTATCAGCTATTTGAGGATATTATAATAACTCCATTCTATGAAAAGGCATAGTCTAACTTCCATCCTCTTGACTGTGGATCAGCCATGGTGACTTACTGTTGAATACATTGCACTGACAGTTATAGGGCATGAGACTTCACAAACTAGGTTAGAAACAGTGATATAATTTTATTCTGGCTCTTTTGGGGACATATACGTTTGGAGGCCTGAACTACCATGTGAGAAGTCCAGCTATTCTGCGGCCAATATGCTGAAGAGAAAAGGTCATGTGGAGAGATCACATAGAGGAAGATGTCCAAGGAACTCCAGCTTCCAACCCTGAGCTCTTGAAGTGTTCACTCTATGAATGCAGAAGCCTTTGAGCTTACAGTCTTAGCTACTAACTTAATGTCAGCCTCATGAGAGACCTGGAGACGGAGCCTCCCAGCCCAGATCCTCCTGAGTTCCTGACCCATAGAAATCATTCAAGATTGTAAATCATTGTTATTGTTTTAAGCATGAAGTTTTAGGATCATTATTATACAATAGATAACTAAGGTAGGGTATCTTGGAAATTTTGGAATTTGGGTTAATGACTGAAATTCCTGTCTCAAAAGTATGTAAAGCTCATGTCTGAAAATGTAAGCCAAGAGAAGATTTAGAAGGTAGGTGTTACTGAAGTTGTGGCATCTTTTACTGTTGAGAGTGATTTTAGTATAGTTCTGTGGAATGGAAAATCACTGAATTGGGTGTCAGAAAACCTACATTTAGAATTCAGCTCTGCCAGTCCTACCTGTGTGACATGGGAAAAACCACATAACCTTCTGACTGTTACTTTTCTTCTTGCTAAAAACAAAGATGTAGAACTTCAGTACACAGTTCTTGGCAACACATTTTTAGAATAACACCTAGAGACTGGAGTATATCAGAGGAGAGTGAAGAAGGGTCAGGAAACCATGTCAAATAGGAAATAGGTGTTGAAACTCAAGGAGTTTCATCTAAAAAAGGACTATTAGCTCAATTTCTCCTTTAAGATATTTTGAACAACTTTAACATGGAACAGAAAGTAGATTGATTTTGTGTATCTTCTGAGGGCAAACAGGAAACCATGGTTGATAATCATGAGAAATCTAGATTTTAGTTGATTAAGGATTCCCTTTTAAATAATTAGTTATTAGAAAATACTATTTGAGAGCCCTCGGCTGCAGAAATGCCCAGACAAAGGAAGCTTGGTTGCGTTTTCTGGTTTCAGTGCTGGGAATCTATAATATACTAACTCTATAGACATCCTCAAGATGGCCAAACTCTATTCTCTTAAATTCCTTTTATATTTCCTTTAAGCTTTTTATATTTCCTTTCTCTTTATAAAATGATATTGTTCTTCTTTATTGCATAAACAATATATTCATTAATGATAAACTTCAAAACACAGATAAGCAAAAAGAAAGAAAAATTACCAATAATGTTATCACCATTTAGAAGTCACTATAAATATTTCAGTATATATATTCCAAGTTTTTTTTGTGTGTGTGTGACCACCTTTATCCTTATGCATGCATGTAACAAAATTGAAGTTATTAAACACTATATCTTTTTTCTCCATTTGGTGCCTCCTCCCTTGTAAATAAATTATTTCTACAACATTTTTTGTTATTCATGTTCAACCTTGAACATATTAATAGTATTTGTTTTCTGATTAAAAGTCTTATGGATGATAGAACATTTGCAAAATATATGTAATTTCAAAAAGAATATATAAAACTACCAATTATTTCAAGGGACTTCCCTTGTGGCTCAGTGGTAAAGAATCCACCTGCAATGCAGGAGATGCAGATTCAGTCCCTGGGTCGGGAAGATCCTCTAGAGGAAGAAATGGTAACCTACTCCAGTATTCTTGCTGGGAAAATCCCATGGACAGAGGAGCCTGGAGGGCTACAGTCTGTCGAGTCACAAAGAGTTGGGCATGACTGAGCATAGCACATTATTTCAAGACTCAGGACCATTAACATTTTGTTGGAAATTCTGTCTTCTGTAGATAATTTTTTCTTAAAAAATACATTGGTGTTTCTCACTAACATGCCAAAATAAGTTTAGTTAACATCCATCACTTCACATGTTTTGTTTTTAATATTGACTTCTCTATCCCTTCATATATGAAAATATCTTTACATATTCTTAATTTGTGAAAATTGCTCATAGTTTCTAGGAATTTTGCCTAATAACTATTTTTAATACTACTATATACATTATCAGTCATTTACATATAATTTTTGTACTGTATTTAATTAATTTCCGGTGAAATGCTTTAGATAATCTGAACCAACACTGCTTTAGTCCTTGTATTGGTACTAGGTTCCTTTTAAATAATATTTTGAAATTTTATTCACTGTTAAGTTTGGTGAGGGCACTAAGGTCAGGGGCTAAGAGAAAACAAACATAAGTTTTCTTTGAATGAGCTAATACTTACTCAGCGCCCTGTACGCTCTTCTTTTTGTGATGTTCATGTGTTTAGCCATGTTATACATTGGTTGTTTTCATATGAAAGATCAAAAGAGGAGAAGTAATCTCCTTTATGTTATTTTTTAAAATCACAATTAACCAGGCTTCTTACAAATGTTCATAATCATATCCACATTATAACATTAAGGCAAAACACATTCATTTCATTGCCTTCTATAGGGAATCAGTGTTTCTGAAAGTAGGATGCATCAGAATGAGAGGACCTGTGCGTCAGAATCACTTGGGATGTTTATTATACTTCATATTCCTGGGCACCACTCTTTGGGGGCTTGGCAGGGGGCAAGGGAGTCTGTATTTCCGCATACTTCCCAGGGAATACTGTATGTTAAAGTTTGCGAAGCACTGCTTTAAACAAATAAGCTGTGCTGCAGTAACATGCATCAAAACTTGATAGATGTGGTCATTGGGCATCGTGTCTCAGTTGGTAGTTCATAGGACCTATTTCATTTATAGGAAATTAAAGAATAAGTTGAGCTTTTTTTTTTTCTATGAGAAAACTTACTTAAAAATTACCTGCCCCCCAGAACACAAATTAGAGATCCTTTGTCAAGTTTCTTTTTCTGATTTGTTGTTTTTGCCTTTTATGCATTCATGCTCAGTCATGTATCTTTGCGACCCCATAGACTGTAACCTGCCAGACTCCTCTATTCATGGAATTTTCCAGGCAAGAATACCAGAGCGGGTTGCCATTTCCTTTTCCAGGGTATCTTCCTGACCCAGGGATCTAACCCACGTCTCCTGCACTTGCAGGCAGATTCTTTGCCACTGTGCCACCTGGGAAGCCCAATATTGCTTTTTATCTAGCATTAATCTCTTCATTGGGCTTCTCAGGTGGCTCAGTGATAAAGAAGCCACCTGCCAATGCAGGAGGCATGGGTTTGACCTCTGGGTCAGGAAGATCCCCTGGAGAAGGAAATGGCAACCCACTCCAGTATTCTTGCCTGAAAAATTCCATGAACAGAGGATCCTGGAAAGCTGCAGTCCATGGGGCCATAAGAGAGTCAGACAAGACTCAGTGACTAAAACAATGACAACAAGAACAAATCTCTTCTTTGGAAATGTTTGGATTCATGTGCCCTTTTATTCTGATGAATTGACTATAGGCTTTCACTCATGAGAGGACCATATGTTTTTAGTTTTAGAAAATTAAAAATTAAAGACCATAAATGGTCAATTTTGCCCCTTTTCTTTGTTCCTAAGGATAGTGTAAGATAACTTATAAACTTAAGTAATTTATAATTTCATACTCTGCTGGTGTTGGTGCCTTTGTGCCATGTTGTAAGTAGTTCTTGTTGCTTTCTTGGAGAAAACATGGCTTTCTAGCTTCTTATTATTGTTTTCTTGATGGTGTTGAGTTACACTGCACAGATTTTGGGGCTGAGGACAATATGGGTCATTGGTGAGGGAACCCATCATTGTCTGTGGTGGATGATGGTGACTACATTCTCATGAGTAAAAAACAAGGAACATAGTCTATCCAACAAGTAAGTGACATGAGTAAATAAGACTGAAATTAGTTCTGAGAAAAAAAATGGTAGTGTATGGGGCCTAAATTCTCTAAGGACTACTGTAACTCAGGCTGGTAAGACACTGCTAGTACCTTTCAAGTTGGGAGTGACGGGAAAAATCCTCTTTTATTATGGTCAACAGTGAGTCATTTGTAGGTAACCACTTCCATGTAACTGTGCTTAGTCTCTCAGTCGTGTCCAACTATTTGCGACCCCATAGACTGCAGCCCACCAGGGTCCTCTGTCCATGGGGATTTTTCAGGCAAGAATACTGGAGTGGGTTTTCATGCCCTTCTCCAGGGGATCTTTCCAACCCAGGGATTGAACCTCAGGTCTCCCGTATTGAGGGCAGATCTTTACCATCTGAGCCACCATGGAAGCCAAGAAAATCTCTTGAATGTTTGTTTTCACAAAGTTGAGAGCAAACTGGCCACTCCAAGGAGCTGTGTACTAACCATGACTGACATCTAAAAGAAAGAGTTCCTCTGCATCACTCCACATTTATTGTAAGCATTAAGTACAACATATTTCCTGGGAAAGAAAAGATCTGGGAACAATGTAAAGAGGAGCTCTCCTGCACATTAGTTTTATCCTTATCAGTGTATTTCAGTGTAAATGTAATGAACATCTGCTCTGTGCTAGGTGTTTTTAGCAGTGGGATAGTGGAAAAAATTAAGATTTGTCTCATAGTAATTTAGAACAGCTTTATTGAGATATAGTACATGTACCACACAATTCCTCATTAAATGTGTACAATTCAGTGGTCTTTAGTATATTCACAGACTTTACAGTACTCAATTTAGTTCAGGACATATATATATATATATTTTTTTTTTTTTACTAAGAAATTACTTAGGTCCAGAGGGGGAAGAAATTCCTTGGCTCCATCCTTAGATCTGTTTCTTCCATCAGAATACTGGTACCTACTGTTTACTAAACACCACCTGCTTTAGGTTCAGGTCTGTGCCTAGTTACTTTATAAATGTTACCTCATTATATGCTACCAATAGCTGTGGAAATAAGTTTTATTCCTTCCTTATATGCAATGACAGTAATACCTAAATACCTAGCATTTATTGAGCATAGTTATCTTATTTAATACCCGTTTTCCTTTTCACTCCCTTTCCTACCAGTGATTAATTCTGTACCTTTTTTTTTTTTTAAAACTCCAACTTTTGCCCCATGCTTCTTCCTCTAGCTCTTGATGCCTACTGGGCTTTTTTGTGTGTGCATGAAGAAGGGTAGAGATATAGGAGCAATTAAGATTTTTAAATTGATGAGAATCACAAAGTCTAGATGCTTTATTTATTTTGTACAATTTTTTTTATCAGGAGAGAAAGTTCCCATACACAGACAGACAAGGTGAATGCAAGACTACTAGTGGGCTATGGCCAATAATGGTTGCTTCAAGCTCTCAGTTCTAATTTGTAGCTCTCAGAGCTACAAATGCATTTTCCTTTTATAATGTTTGTTTGTTTTTTTTCTTAAACAGAGATAATTAATGTATTTTATTTGTCCATCTCAACTTCATATACTATCATTCTGAGTTTGATATTTTTCTTCAATGATATACAAAGAAACGTGTCCTAATGATTTTTATTTAATTTTTTTCTAGGAGTCAGAGAATAATAAGTTATGTTCCCTATATTCCTTCCGAAATACCTCTACCTCACCACATAAGCCTGACGAAGGGAGTCGGGACCGCGAGATAATGACCAGTGTTACTTTTGGAACCCCAGAACGCCGCAAAGGGAGCCTTGCCGATGTGGTGGACACACTGAAACAGAAGAAGCTTGAGGAAATGACTCGGACTGAACAAGAGGGTATGTGTGGACTTAACTGTTGGGCTTTATTCTTTCAAAGATTCCAGCTTAAAAAAAAAAGAGAGTGGGATTTCAAGGGCCAGAGAAGTGCATAATTGGCACTAGCAAGGAAAAAGTTATTCAGAGGTTACCATGGTGATGGCAGATTGTGATCCATTAGAAGTGTAAGGCAGATAGTTCCATTTTTCTACAACTCTGTGCATTTTACTTGATTCTTATAATAACAAATCAAGGTTTTAAACTGACTATAAGCCTTGCTCTGGAAAAAGGTAGTATAGGTATTTTCTCAGCTGCAACACTATTTTTCATTTTTTCCTCCCATGTTTCCTTTCAATGGATAGTATTTTATTATGAAAATATCAACTGTTTGAAAAGAAAAAAAGCCTAATTTATTTATCCTTATTTTTACAAATATTATAAACTTATAAATATTATTATTTTACCTTCAAATGTTGTAGAATTGAGATTTGAGGGTTTCTAATATTGTTAAAACAGTGTTCAAGGAGAGAATTCTTTGACACATGACATCTACTCTCCTCTCTCTACAAGAGTCCACTTAGGTTAACCTAGGTTCTAAAAAGTAGATGAAAGGGGATTCTCTAATAATATGCTTAAATTAATCAGCTCTAAGTGATTGCTATCCTATGTATGTTGTTTCATTTTTTTTATGTACAGATTTTAGACTTTAAAATATAGAGTAATTAATGGCACTGAATCACTACTTATATGCAAGTTAAATTTAATCCTCTGTGGTACTGTAGGGAAATGGGGATTTGATATAAGGGACCTTTTCATGTAACTTAATTTTATTCCTTAAAAGGCTCAGAAGTTTAGAAATTTCAGATTAATTTTTGTTACCTGCCCACAACATCAGCAATCTTGATGGAAGTTTCTAAAATGTATTACGTTTCCCAGGCTTACTAACTAGATTATATGGTACAAAATGTAAATTTTTTTTGATGACTCAGGGTCATGAGGCAGTAGACCATAAACTCCAATACTTGTCTAACAATCACGTGACCCTGGGTAAGTTTTTCAATCTCCCTGAATCACAAAATTTTAAATTTTGTATGGTAGTAACCTGACTTTTTAAACATTTTGAGAATTAATTGTAATAATTAATATGGGTCTTATGAACATACATTTGAGGCATTGTGATGATTGTTGTATTATAAATGTCAATTACTTTACCATGCTATAATGTAATGATGCCCCCAGAGATCATTGAGATAATTAGGACAGTTGCTTTACGGTTATTTCTCTGCAGTTATGAAACTTTGGAGTTCCTATGCGTGCTCGATGTGTGTGTTGGTTTCTCTTCCTTTAATGTCAGGTTTCAGGCTGTAACTTCTTACTTAGTTGTGAATAATTTCTAATTTGCTTCTTTTTTTTTCTAATTTGCTTCTTATATTTATCTTTCAGTTATTAAATTAGATGATAACACTCTAGACACTATTTAAAATACGAACGCACATTTCTGGGTGAGTTGCTGAGAGATTCTGGGAAATATACATGCTCTTCAGTTCACAGACTCTGTACTGACTCTTCTGGCTGTTCAGAGACTTTATACTTCTCATTCGTGCCTATGTTCTAGAATAACTGAGGTTGCTAGGTCAATAAACTAGGAATAAATGAGATTGCTAGATTACTTTTGTGATTCATCAAAAAGATGGTTTTAGTTCTATAGGAAAGTACTTTTCAGCATACTTTAGAGGATTCTGTTATGTAAAAATAAAGAAATTGATTTGTGATGATTTTTTAGGGGGAAGGGTCTAGACTGTTAGGGAACTTAAACTCATTCTTGTCTTGCAAGTAATTATTGGTTTATTTTTCCTCTTCATTACTGTGTGTTATAGATTTGATTTAAGAGTGGTACTTTCAATATGAGACCTCTCATTTAAGAGTCCTTTATCATTATATTCCTATTATTAAAGAATGTTTTTTATGTACATTACAGAACTTTGTTTTCTAAAGTACATATATTTTAGGCATCAGAAGTTCAAACATTTTTAGTGCATATCAACATATATAGTCCACTAAGTACAAATATGAAATGACAAAAAGTGTGCTCATCAAACCTACAGAGTCCAAAAATCTAGGAGAAATGCTGAATATATTGTATGAAAGAAACAAAAACTTGAAAGTTTTTGAGAAACCCAAAATATAAACTTTAACTCATCAAGATAAAATTTAATAGATGTTACTGTCAAGTCCAGAGGCTGTGACCAAAATTCCTATCTGCACAAGTAATTACTGGAGAAAATTTAAATAGCAGACACATGATTTAAAAAAAAACAAAAACCCACATATGAGTTTTAGGTGATAGAGCAATGGAGTCAGCATGGTGAATATTGCCAAAAAATTGCCAGTGCTATGCTAGTCAGCATTACAGTTAATGTATGAAATTACATACCTAGAATTACAGTAGGTAAGATTCAAGAGGCCTCAGGCTCACTGAACTTCTTGCTCAATACAATACATCTGAAGTATTGTGTTAAGGTGAGAATTACTACACTTTTAGAGGAACTCAGAAACATTGGGATATTCTCAGAGAACAATCGATATGAGAACAGACACAGTTATATGATAAGAAGAACAATTGGAGGAACTAGTAATATTTTCATACAACATTATATATCACATATTTTACTTTATAATAGGACCAACTAACAGTGTAGTTGTCCAGGTATGGAAAACTTTCTTTGGAAGGCAATAAGTTACCTTTGGAGGTATACAGAAATCTTAATTGCTATCTTTAAAGGTTATTGTAGAGGAGAGGTGATTGGTCTTTTTCTTTCAAGACTATGAATTTTTATGAACTAAATATGCTTATTTAGTATTCTGTAGTTCATGGCATATTTTTAATAGCCCTAATCAAGAGCTTCATAGTATCATGATTATTTTTCTACAAGTTTTTTTTTCTTACTATGCAAGGTGCTATATTAGAACTGAGGGATTCTTACCATGTTGCTTTCTTATTTTGGCTGTGGATCCCTTTGGTGGATTGATGATCCTTACAGGTCTATCCTTATTTTAAATGCATAAAGTTCATGGAATTATAGAGAAAATGAATTATATTAAAATGTTAATTTAAACATTTTGTGATATGGCAGGAAGTACTCTTTTACTAATGGATTAAACACAAGATCTAGTGGAAGGACTAAAAATATACTTTTGAAGTAGTGATAAGCATAAAAGGTATTTTGAGATAATCTTCAAGTACAATGTAATCTATATATTGTTATTCTGTTGATTATAATCTCACAGATACTATGAATTTATTATTTGTTGCCTGCTTTGATAATTTAAAGAAATCACATTTTCAGTTAAAAATATTGGTGAAAAATATTTTTTTTCCATCCAAATTTGCAGACTTCCTGAATTCTATGCACAGATTTTTGGGGTCTGTGGGCCCTAGGTGAAGAACCACTATGCTACATGATATTGCATACCTATCATGAGTAAAGCAAAGGTCTCTAAATTTAAAGAGTTTATATTGTAGTAAAAGGTACAAAACACAGACAAAATGAACTCTAATTCAATGTCATTTAATATGTCATTTAAAGTTCCATGAGTGCTATGTAGATAAAATGTTATAGGAGTTTACAAGATAGATTGTGCCTGTCTAGGAAACCATGGAAAGGTTCTCTGGGAAAAGTGGGTCGTAACTGGTCGAAAGAAAGTATACAGGCAGATATGGAGGGGAGGGACATTTCAGTCAAAAGGAACAGGCAGAGAGCTTTAAAACAGCAGAGAGTTCAAGTTCTACTTTAAAGTGTATGAAGATGCATATGCAATGTAAAACTGAAAAAGTAGGTTCTGTTCATCACAGAGGCCCTTTACTTCTTGGCTTAGAAATTTGAACTTTATACTGAAGGTTATGGAGGAACCATTGACTATTCTTTAGCACAATAAATTGCTGGAGTAGAGCTTTCCTCCAAGAAAGTTAATCTGGCAGCACTATGTCGGATGTATAGGAGTACAGAGAGACATTAAAGAAACTGTTTCAGGCTAGAGATAATGAGGGCCTGAACTAAGGCAGCAGGAACAAGAGAGGAAGAAGGGGTGCACATGGAAAAGATATTAGGAGATAGAATTATTAGGACTCAACATTTAAAGTGAGGATATCAATAGAGAGGAGCTATTTAAAGGTAGCTCAGAGTGCGAAGTAGGATGGAGCTACAGTTAATGAGAAAAGTAGAGCAAAATGTTTTGGAGATTGGAGTAATGAGGATTCCTATTTTTTATTTTGAGTTTGATTCCTAATTTTAACTACTTGCTTGGAGCAATGGGACAGAACAGTAGGATGGGAGAATAGAAATAATTATAGTAAAGTTCATTAATAAACTTTGATAAATTTATGATTTTATAATAATTATATTCCAGTTCCAAGGAAGTATAATAGGTCCACCAATATTTGCCTGACTTGGACTTTTTAAAGCCCCATTTCCTCATTTGGGACATTGCTTATCGCATGGGGCATATAAAAGCTTTCAGATGCATTACTTGCCTCTTCGTCACTTCTACTTCCTGGTTTGAAGGCCATACTTCATGAGTGGCAAGCTTGTGTGACTGACATAATGAATGACCTTCCTGAGTCATTCTTGTCCTGGAGAATGTTTTGACTCTATCAGACTAAATACCCTCCCCCCTCACTTCCCCTCATATACAGGAACTGATCTATAAAAAGTTTATTTATTATGGTCTATTTTAAAACAATATCTGCATGATAAAACAAAAACTCTCCACAGGATAATAGGAAAGTTATTCTTTTACAGGTGGGTTCTTTGATTAACCAAATAATTGTCCACTATTTTATGTGCCATTCTCTCAAGAAATATCCTCTCCAGAGCAGTGATTTGACTGGATTGCTGAAACACTGATGAACAAAGGTGTTCTGTCTGAAGTGCTTCCTCTGAATCTAAGATTTGTGGGAAAATAGGCAAGGTTTCTATTTTCTTGTAAATTTAACCCTGATTTTTTTTCCTGCCATAGAAAGACACATTGGCAGGTAGATAGATAGACAGATAGATAGATAGAAAGATAGATAGATAGATAGATAGATATGTGTGCAGATACATGGAAAAATGGATGGTAGAATGAATATCAGAATCTACATTTTAAAACTGCTGATATTGGTGGGTATAATATGCAGAAAGACTTTGATTAATAGATTCAGGTTTAAATGCTTCTAAGATAAAAATCCTTCAGTTGGGGTTAAAGATGAATTTTCGTTATCCTTGTATCACCCATCTTGTTGCCAATGTAGCTGGGCTCTCACATAAGCGACAGTTGTCAGAAAATGAATACTTTAAAAAGGACTTCTATATCTAAATACATATATTTAATCAGAGAGTCCTTTGGCTTCTGAAAATAAGTTGTCTAATGAGAATTTCATTTGAGCAGCTGCGACTGAGGAGGTCAACAGGCATTGCCTAGGAGAATATGGCCCAGCTGGTTAAATCTGGTTGTTGTCGTGATTTAAATGGTCAAGTGCTGCTTGTAATCCAGGACCGTCTGTTTGTAAAGGGAAGAGTGAGTGCTTCAGCATAATGTACAGCTGTTTTAATCTCTCTTTAATAATAGTGCTTCAGCCACTATCATGTCTTGTGCATCATACTACTAAGTATATGATCCTAGACTGGATGAACTGGTTTGGGACAGGTTCTGGAGTCATGTGAGATTGCAGAGAAAGGGATATAAACCTCAGCTCTGACAAAATAAGAATTTCTTTCTGACTTTTTCATCCTTTAAGAGACTTATATTTTAGGTGGTAATTATTGTGATCAAGAGGGAGTGATGAAACTTGTAGTTAAAAATATTAGAATAAATGTGTTATATTTGATAGAGGCCATAAGCTTAAAGGGAAATATGCAGAGTTTAGGTACGATGCTGTAGAATGTATGTTGGTCAGAAATTACATTATTTTGTCCAGTGGAATTGTGTGCTTCAAGATATGATAATAATGAAAGTATGTGGATTTATTTGACTGTTTATGTGGAGAAAGGGCAGGAGCATTTGAGCTTTGGATTCCTGGTGGGATAGGCTTTCCAATGGATTATGCAGCTGTTGCCCAGCACAAGAATGAACACGTGTTTATGTATCTGATGGATTATTATCATTATTCACATCTCTAAACAATAATTTGGATTTCTACATATATTTTCACTGAATTATATTTAGTAAGCATATATGTTGATATGTATTGCTTATGTGATGTTAATAGCTTTTGCTGTACTAAAAGAGGAGTGTGATATAGTTTAACAATGAGAAAACTCAATTTTGAAAGTCATATATTTTTTGGGTGAGCTAGATCTGGGTTTGAATGTAAGTTTAGCAAGGTAGTATAATATACTGATTGAGTGTGGACTCTGGATCTAGGCTGTCTGAGCCTCAGTTTAGCATTTGCCAGTTGGATGACATTGGGCACCCCTCTGTGTTTTCTCAGCCAAATATTGGATATAGTTATAGAGCTATCATGAAAAGAAAAAGATTTAGTTAATGCAACTAAAACATTTAGAGCATTACCAGTACATAGTAAGTGCTCAATAAATGTAGCCAACTTTATTTCCTAGTCTTAGGCAAATAATTTCATCCTTTTGTGTTTCAGTTCCCTCATTTGTAAAACTGGATAAATGATATCTACCTTTCAGGGTTGTGTCAGAATTTGATGTTTTATATATATACATACACACACACACACACACACATACATACATATATATATAAACAGAGCTTATATAATTATAATTATTATTGCTATTGGTATTATAACTACTATTACTGATGTCATTTGAAGAATGTTTTTTAAAGAGTAATGTTGCAGGAGTCTCATCCTGCACCACAGACAGAACCATAGGAAATGTCCCATGGTGTTAGGGGATTTAACATTTGGCAGCAATGACGTACTTATTTTTTGGAAGAGCAATTCAGCTTAACTCTCCTTTCAGGCTTTTTGGAAAAGCTGATACTAAAGTTTCCCCGCTGGAAGCCAATCTTCCCTGCTGAGAAATATGTGGAATATGGTGTTGTCAGTGAGAGAGTTGGTAAAGCCTTGGATGAGGTTTTCAGATAATAAATACCCAGTTAAAAGTACTGTGTTCCTGTTAAAGAAAAAAATCTATTAAAAGACTATGATAAAAAATATAAAAGTTTAACATTCATACCATGCTACAGCATTAAAAGAATCTTTTAAAGTAAAATTTATGGATATTAGATTTTTCAGTTCAGTTCAGTTCATTCGCTCAGTCGTGTCCGACTCTTTGCGACCACAGCGCGCCAGGCCTCCCTATCCATCACCAACTGCCAGAGTGTACCCAAATCCATGTCCGTTGAGTCGGTGATGCCATCTAACCATCTCATCCTCTATCGTCCCCTTCTCCTCCTGCCCTCTATCTTTCCCAGCATCAGGGTCTTTTCAAATGAGCCAGCTCTTCGCATCAGGTGACCAAAGTATTGGAGTTTCAGCTTCAACATCAGTCCTTCCAGTGAACACCCAGAACTGATTTCCTTTAGGTTTTTGCCACTGTTCTGATTGAAGGTTATATTGGTGAAATATTTAGAATACCCAAGATCCAAACCTTTCTTTATATTTCTCATTTATGGGAGAAGGTTTTGGACTTTTGCAGAAAAACATATTAAGTATTTATTATGAAGTCCCCAGAATTATTATTTTAAGTAAGTTGGAAATTTCAGGTCATTTAAGTGCTGAAGTTACCCAAGATCACTCCTGCTCTAGGTGAAGAAGCCATCAGATATTCAGAGTGATGCTGATGTAACTTCATTTTAATTCGCTTTTTCTTCTCTTTAAAGTATACCTTTACTTTCCTATAATGTTTGGGCCCTTGATCCTATTTTAAAGAATTTGTATTATACACATAGCAAATATTAATCTAGTACCAAATAATTTAAATACACATATTTCTGCAAGTATTGTACAATTAGGGATTAAAATGAGGAACTAGAACTACTGTTCCATATTGAATTATGGAAAAGAATAATGCTTCTTGTGTTTTTGTGTTAAGTATATTTGCTTTCTAATTCTTTGGAAACTGGTCATCCTCACATATAACTTTATGAAGTATGTAATTAACCTGAATCCTGTGAACCCTAGACATTCTGGGCAAATATTTGTTTCAATTTGCTGTTGTTTTTCAGCTCCCATTTTCAATATTGGCAGTGTCCTAGTAGGTTGAATTCTTTTCTCAACTTCATTTTGTGTGTTTCTGCCTTGAAAAGATACTTCAAATTTCTTGGCCCATTTCTATCTCCTCAGACTTAAAAATTCTTTTCTTAAAATTTTTTCTCTATGAATGTTAAGAACAGATGCGGTCAGTTGCTTCTGATTTTTCCTCTTCCTGACCTGGGAAGCAAGAAGGTATTCCTTGCATTTTGTTAAGAGCATGCAACTTCCTCTCCATGGTTTGATGAAATTAAGTCATAGTCTCATATGAATTTTGAACTGGTGAAGTCAAAGTGGATCATTAGCATTTTACATTTTTTTCCCACTGAAAATTCATTAGATAGCCTTATTCTGGAATTATTCTCAAAAGAATAGGGAGCAGTTTTAAAATCTATACATTTTTGTTGCACAATATATGTGTAAAATCAAAAGAAAAAATGAATAGAAAAGGGAGTGACAAGCTTAAATCTGTGTTTATTATGTAATATTTGATTATATATATTATAAGGCATAAAAATAAACACTTGTAAATTCATCATTCAGCTTAATGTTTTCTTTACCTATTCAATCCCTGTATTTTCTACATAGATGTAACTACTGCCAGAACTTTGTGTTTAGAATCTTCCTTTTTTTGTTTTAAAGCAGTTTTATATATGTTCCTAAATAATATGTCATTTAGCTTTGTTTCAGAACTTTATAAATATGGTATTACACTGTAACCTTCTACGACTTATTTTTTATACTCATAATTATATTTCAAGATCAATTTTGCTCTGTGCGGCTCAATTCATTTTCACTTTTGTGTGATATTCCACACTCTATCCCACAGAATGCTATATAGAAGTGTACTCTCTTGTTTACTGTCTGTGGACATTTGGATGATTTCCTGTTTTCTGCTAGTACAAACAATGAGTGTGAACATCCTTGTACCTGTCTTCTGATACACATGTGCATGAGCTTCTTCCTAGGGTGTATTCCCAGGAGTGGGGCTGCTGTTGACAAATTTGTATTATTTTTCTACTCTGTTGGAAAACAGTACACAAAGAAATTGGAGCTTCAGTGTGTGTGTGTGTGTGTGTGTGTGTGTTATAATTCCTGAAAGCCTTAACTGTCTATACCTTTGGTTCCACCTTCCTCAAAACATCTGGCCCAGGCTTCCGTTTATTGCTGAGCTTTTCAGACACACGTAAGAGCCTTTGATGGATTCTTCACTGCAATTTTTCTTTTTGTTGTTTCTTAATAGAATGTCTTCAGCCCTTCTTTTAAATATGAGCACCAGTGTATTGCCATTCTCCCTCTGGACTATGATTACTAGGTTTGTTAGGAAACACATTTTTTCCCCCATTTGATTCTTTTACTGATGTTTTAGCTCTCTGTGTTTTTTGAATTAAAGTAATTCCTAATCTCTAACCTTATCAGGTTCACAGTAATTTTTTCTTAAATATCTACTTCAAATTCAAAATTAACCAGCAAACTCTTGATTATTGCCACTCTTCTTGCCATTCATATTGGGAAAGACATATTTTTCTATCTGAACAGTTGGCTTCTTAGCTGGAAATCTTCACTTTTTCTTAAAATGTTTTATCTGGGAGTACTTTCTGATTCAGATTAGCCTGAATTTGATGTGCATTCTTGCTTGACTGTGGTAACCTTCTGAGTAATACCTAATAATTATTTAATTAGTTAATTTGTCTTAGCATTAGTTTTTTAATTTAGAAAATGAAAATATTGGTTGAGCATTAAAGGCCACATTCTAAAATTCTGTGCTGCTTTGATTTTCTTTTATTAGAGTTTGTATCTGAATTTTAGCAGCCACTATCAGTAATTTTCTTTTTCAAACTGTTTTCACAGTAAAAGAGTCATCTGAAACAATATCATGATTCTTTTTCTCTTAATTGAAATTGTCTTTAACTATTTACAGTCTCTTTTTTTTCTGATGTTTTTATAAAGATAGAGATAAAAGCTGCCATCCAGTTTTGATGTCCGAAAAAGTCATTGTCCAGGGAAGGTACTTATAGACAAAGCCATGGATAATTGGCTCAGAAAGTTCTGTACATGGTTTGAGAGGTTGGCGAATGGAGGGTGAGGTTAGTAGTGTGGCATGATCCAGAAGAACCTAAAGGCCAATGATTCTACGTTTTGGCAGAGCTGTTATTAGGGGGATTTGGGCCTTAGAGGGAATTCATGGCCATAGTTATTAGCCATATGAGGTTATGGGTTTAATGTGAATAACTGTGACACTTAGACCTATCATAACTTTATTAATTTATGTCTTGAGGGTTTAAGTATAACTGAGGAGCCAACACTGAGAGGCCGGACAAGTTCACACACAATGAGTCACAAAATATAGGTCATCCCCTAGCATTAGGAAGAAGGCAGATGTTGGAGGCCTGTTGACTTCCCCAGTTGCTCTCAAATGGGTGGTTAAAATAAATGGAGGTAGGATGAAGAATAACTATGAAAAATGTGACAAAGTATTGAATTATTTGCAAGGCACTAGTGGTAACGTGGTAGAATTACTTTGCTACTAATGCGTGGTTTTTGAATGAAGGCAACCTATAGTCAACATGTAGTTTTTAGAGTGGCTAATAAACTGTGGGCACTGGGATTCCATTCTGATCCAAAATGCAGTGGAACTTGTGCTTACCCTGGAACTTCGTAGCAGATCCTTCAGAAATACCTCTAATCTTGTACTTCTTGCTCCAGTCACAGGCATGGAAGAGATGGGAAATTTTAGAATTAATGCATACGCAATGTGTTGTTTTGGAGCAATCTTCCTTTGTTTTCAGGTGGGAAAAGGAGACTGGTGAAAACTACCTAATGTACAAAGTCCTAAAAACTATCCTTTGATCTTTATGATAATGTTCGATGGTATATATAGAGTGACAGTGTCATTTTGGAGTACAGAGAACAGCAAAAAATTAATATTGGTTGCTTATAAATACCATTGTCACCAAACTCATGTACACAGAAACTCATGTATTAATTTTGTTTCTCCATTAGTAATTTTAATTTAACTCTTAACCCCACCCCACCCTTTCTCACTAATAAGAGAAATTCTCGTCTCACTTCCAGGCAAACTCAGTTACTTCAGTATTTAACTTCAGTTACTTTTAATTATGCCCCTTTTTTGTCTTCCTGGTTTTATCTGATATTCAGATGGCTTAGCATTTTACTGGCATTGGAGCATTGATATCTGGCCAGTGATCATCAATCTCTATTATGCTTGGAATAAAATTCATTGCTTAAAATTCAAATATTGTAGTCTGGCTTTTTAAACTTTATTACTTTTTGCCCTCAGACCACTCCAGCTACTGGACCATTTTCTTTTTCCTCAGGCATGTCTTAATTCCTTGGCACTTGCTTTTCCCTGTATATAGAGTTATTTTCCTTTAGATCTCTATATATTGGCTTTTAAAAAATTGTCTTTACTTTTTAATCTTTCTTTTTTTTCTTTCTTCCTTCCTTTCTTTTGAATACATTTCTTAGATATGCCCTATTTATTTCAAACAACAGTAAAAACTTTTGTCTGTATCTCACTGTTTGTAGCTACTCCACTGTTTACTTTCTGAGTAGTCAGTATTAGCTTCAGAAATTAGGTGTGTCCTTGGTACCCAATGGAGACTAGCTGCTTTGAATTTTTTCTCCTAGCTAAATTTTTAAAAATACTTATTCATTGTCTTCCACATCAGCTGTGCTTTGTCTTTTTGCTTTAACGTGAGTAATTTGGGCATTTCATACTCAGAGAAACTGATTCTGACTAAGAAACTTGAAGATGCAGCAATCTCATGACAAACTTTCTTATTGAAAGAGAGTCAGCAGTGTTAAGTTGGATTAGTTATTTAGTCCAACATACTTCATGCTCAACCGTTATCCCTACCCTTCTGTCTCCCCTCTGCTTATCTAAGTTTTCCATGTATCTATTTTGCTTTATGTAAAATCCAGATCATATCTTGTCTTCTACTGATGACTTTATCTTCTACTCATGACTTTATCTTTGTCTAAAATTTGTGGAGTCTTAAAAAAATGTCAAACTCATAGACACAGGAAGTAAAAAAGTAGTTAGCATCTGGGGATGGATAGGGGCAACAAGGTGAAGTTGGTAAAAGGGTGCAGACTTTCAGTTATAAGATGAATAAGATCTGAGTATATAATGTATAACATGGTGACTATGTTTGATAATATTTTATAGTTGAAAATTTCTAAGATTAGCAAATCTTAGCAGAGTAGAACTTAAATAGATGAGGTAATGGGTGGATGTGTTAATGAACTCAGTGGGGGGAATCCTTTCACAATGAATCTGTATATAAAATCATCACATTGTATACTTTAAATATCTTACAACTTTGTTTGTCAGTTATACCTCAGTAAAGCTGAAAAAAAAAAAAGCCATATGCCACTCCATTTATCAATAGATTATAAATCTATGTTTGCTAATTTTTAAATTGAGATTTTTATTGAGATAATTATAGATTCACATGCAGTTGTAAGAAATAATATACAGGTCCAGTGTATACTTTATTTCCTCCAGTGATAACATTTTGCAAAACTGCCACATACTGTCACAACCAGGTTATTAACATTGATACAGTACACTGATCTTATTCATTTTTCTCCAGTTTTAATTGTACTCAATTGTGTGTGCATGTGTGTATTAGGTTCTCCACAGTTTTGTCACCCGTAAATACCTATAGAGGTTCATGTATTCACTACCACAATCAAGATACTGAATAGTTCCAACACCACGAGGATCACTTGTGTTGCTCTTATAGAACCATACCCACCTCTCTTCTACTCCAACACCTCTTATCCTCTATACCAAATTCCTGCCAGCCATTAAAATATCCTTCATTTCTAGCATTTTGTCATTTCAAATATGTTATATAAATGTAGTAGCTTTTTCTTTTTTCTTTTTGGAATTGGCATTAAAAAAACTGAACAGTATAATTTCCTGGAGATTCACCCAAGTTGTTACATGTATCATTAGCATTTATTAAGCTCTTCCATCTGTTAATGTAGGGGGTGAGGAGAGGTAAAAATGGAAAAAGAGGAGGAGAAGAAGAAGAATAGTTATTGGTTTTCAGTAGCTCTCAGTTTAGTGGAAGAAACACATGTACATAAAGTAATAATATTATAGTTAAGTGCTATACTAAAGTAGTAGAGTTATAAAATGCCGGAGTACAGAAGAGGGAACTATCATTTTGTCTAGAAGATTTAAGAAGGTATTTATAGGCATTTGAGCTGGATTTTGATTAATTATAAGCTATTCATAGTGAATAAGCAGTATAACAGAACCCCAGATAGAATAGCATGTATAAAGTTTCAATGACGTAATTAAACCTGTGAGTGTGGTGAATTCAAGAGGCTTGGTGTAGTTAGGATGGGAGATATGACTAAAAAAAATGGATTGAAGCTATTTTAAAGAGTTTGAATTTTATCTTTTGGGTAGTAGAGAAGAGTTGAGAGCTACTTAAAGTAGGAGAGTGAGTGACATAATTGTACACATTTCTTAGAAAGGTAGCTTTGGTAGCATTTTGACTCTCAGTTGGAAAGAGGCAAAGCCAAATGCAGGAAAATCTGTTACTAGGCTATTTTAATGAGATACACATGCATTGATAAGAGTCTAAACAACTAAGGCAGTGGCAGGGGTTAGGGAGGAAGAATCAACCTGTATATATATAGGCTTCCCAGGTGGTGCTAGTGGTAAATAACCAGCCGGCCAGTGCAGGAGATGTAAGAGATGTGGGTTCAATCCTTGGGTAGGGAAGATCCCCTGGGGGAGGGTATGGCAACCCACTCCAGTATTCTTGCTTGGAGAATCCCATGGACCGAGGAGCCTGGCGGGCTCTAGTCCATAGGGTCGCAAGGAGTTGGACACAAGTAAAGCAACTTAGCATGCATGCATATATGTGTATGTGTGTGTATATATATATATATATGTATGTATATATAAACTATACATATGTGAGGTTTGAAGTTGGTGAGAGAGTCAAAAACAATTGAAGTATCTTGCTAGAGATCAAGATACGTGATCAATGGTGAGAGTATTACGATGGTGACTTGAGATACATGAGAAGGTTTGGGTTTAGACATACTGAGTTTTGGCATTCTGTGAAGGTAGATAAACCTGGCAGGCAGTTGTAACACTGACTGTCCTGGAGATTAGGAAAGAGACTCTCTTTCTTATCATTGTGATGGATTTAGTCTCCCTTTTCTTAGAGAACCCACTGTGATTAGTCATCTTTGCTTTCAGGTGGCATCGTGTTTGCTACGTAGTGGAAGCTCTATAATCTATCATTCTCTTCTGTAAAAGAGGAGGAGTCACTGTAGGCCAGTATGGGTCATGTGTGTTTTACATGTTCAGGTAAATTTGATTAATCTTGTAGCCCAGTGGTTCAGATTGTCAGTAGTGCAATTGTTACTGGGAACTTGTCTTACCTACTGAATCAGAAACCCTGGGATGCGGCCCAGCAACCTGTGTTTTAACAAGCTTGCCCGGTGCTCCTGTTGCAGACAGAAGACTGACACTATGGAATGACACCTATACTATACTGTTCTGTACTGGACTATGCTATATTGTACTAAATTCCAAACTGTAAAATAGTTACCATGAAATCATCTTGCAACCAGGCAGCATATTTTCAGCCATCCTTATGATCAAGAATTGTCTAACAAGTCATAAAATAATGGATACATTGATTTGATTGAGAAGTAGGGTGAAAGTACAAGTCATAGGCTATATATGTCAAGGAGTGTAGATATTACCATCTCACTTTTGTTGCTCTTTCTTTAAATCTTATTTCATTTAACTTTGTATCTCCAATTAGCTGGAAAATAAAATACTGTGATATCATGAAGAAAAATAAAATTTTCAGGACTTTAGTGGTTTAGTGACTAGTTAGGGTGATGGTGTTAGGGGCTCTAGTTAAAGAAAAGAAACTGATAGGGGAAAGAAGAAAATTTATTGTGTGGTTTCAAATGTATTCATCTGGATTTAGATTTTGTTTCAGTTTTGTACCTTGATCACAGGTAGAACACTCAGGTCATAGCTTATGAGCCTTATCTGAGGGTGCTTAATAGATGATGAACCAAGTTTAATCCAAAAATGAAGCCCACAGTGTTTGGGCTTTAAGAAGGTTAACATTTTAATTGCCAAAGAAAATCTTGTATTCTTGTTAGACATGTAGATCTAGAAGTGTTGAGGTGGCCGGGGCATAAGTGAATTTCCTAGTTGCTTAGGTGAACAGCCTCAGGTTTCTTTGGTGATGAACTTTAGTTTTCGTTAGCCCTGCTTGCTCTGCCATTCCTGCTGTTTTGCAACAGGGCTTAAAAGTGCTTTAAGTGCTTGTGACCGTGGTAATGAATGAAAATGTCTTTCCAGCACTGAGAGGATTGCATTAGACTGAATAGTCACCTCACTTGTAAAAGCACTATTAGAGTGGGGCAGCTGTAAGTAAGGATAACGATTTGTGTCCACTGCTTATTTACTGAAAATTGTCAATGTATTATTTATTGAGAGCTCTCCAGACAGTGCTTGTCAGAATAAAAATGTCAGCTCTGAGCAAAATGTTATAATACATAATAAAAATGCTAGGTACGCATTTTAGGGAGACAACTAATTAGACCTGCTTTTTCTTAAGGAGGGGGAAGTAAAAATGTCTAATATTGTGGATTTTCTCCATTTGTGTAAGTCCTTTTCTTCCCCCCTGCTCAGCTCAGTATTTGGTTTAGAAACTTACCGTGTCTGAGAAATAATTTGGACAACTTTGTATTGTTGCCATTAGATACCCCAAGTAGCAGGAGGCTTGCTGAAGGAGGAAGGGCCTGGCTTGCAGTCCCACAGTGAGCAGCTGCCCTCACCTCCAGGTTCTGTCTGAAATTAGAAGATGTCACTTCCTCCCTCAGCAGTGCTCGTGGAAAACTGCCTCCAGTGTAAACAACATAAAATTATTAAGCTTATTCCTCAGCCGTGCTAATTAACCCCAAACAAATTTCACATTAAGGAAACAGAATTCAATCAATGTAAATGTTATTGCTGTGTATTACTGTAAGCAATAATATAGTGGCTAAAATAATTAATTATTTTGGATTTTTTAAAAGGAAGTATTTTTTTATGGTGGTATGAAATATTTTGTGAATTATTTCCCTTTTCTTCAGTCTATCCCGGCATAGAATATAAAAGACCCGTCTGGTAAAGCATGGGTGATACGCAGTTGTCTTTTACGGGAAGGGAAAATGTATTTTGGAGTGAGTGCTTCAGGTTTACTTAGACTGATATATTTTTATTGGTGATACGTATGCAGATTTTGTCTCCTTATACCTACTGTAGTTCACAACTTGCTGTAGCGATTTCTTATCCTTTTCCCCATTGTCACCAGTGATGATTGTGGTGGGAATGATTTAAAAAAAAAAAAAAAAGAATGATGGTTAGATACAATACACTTCTAAGGGGAAAAAATGAAATACCATTTTATTGCATTTCAGGTTTTGGGAAACAATGCCAATAAAGATTTTCCGTGTTTTTTTTTTTTTTTTCCCTTAAATCTGGTCTTACATATTAAGTCAGGTTATCTTTTTCAAGATAATTTTCTTAGATTCTTTTGGAAAACAACCAGATCTGTAAATAATGTCTTGGTTGTGCCTATGATAACTTTGAATAAAATTTATCATTATCATCATCTTCATCATCCTCAAATACCTTTAAAGACATGAAGTACAGAAGTCAGATTACTGTAATTTTATTTTTAATGCAGTAAGATGCATATTTGACTAATGGAATTGTTTGTCAGTTAAGAGATAGCATGTTCTATAGTGTTTGAAACATAAATAGGATTTGCATTGAGATTATTCTGAGATATGATACATCCTTTAATATATACTGGCAAGTGCTAAATTAACTTTGAAATTTAAAGTAATTTAACAAAATGAGTAATATAAAAAGCAAAATGTTACTTTTTGCATATTTAACACAAACCATTTCTTTGTAATTTTACCATCTTCTGGTAAATATCAGTCTGTCCTCATTCCTCAGTTACTTCAGTATCCTATTTCATAGGCACTCTTAATTCCTTAATTCTTTACTTCATTAAAACTCTGTCTTCATTTTGGTAGGAGTATTTAAATTTTTCATTATAACATAAATGCCTAATAAGCAAATTGCTACTAAATATTTACAGTGATGCCAGAACTAATAATGAGATCCTAAGTGTTCCAAGGATAGCTGGAGAATGCTACTTAAAAAAATAATAAAAATATTTTTATTATGTAGTTGAGAAAAAAATAAAATCTTGTGGGAGGATTGTTTTAAAATAATATCTGAGTGTACCATTTATTTGATTTTATATTTTGGTTTCAACTGATTTGTTTCAGATAGTTGCCTATATTTTGGTCTATTTCTCTAGTTTCTATAGCTAGAGAGTGATTTTGACTTCTTTTAGACGTTTATTTTCATCTTTCCAAACAGAAAATGCTCTTAGATTTTATTTGCATACTTAGGAAGGTGATAATGTACCAAAGATTATAAGACAATATGTTCAGTAATTTTATTATACAAAATTTAGACAATAGTAATTTATAGTAAACATTTCTAAACATTTTAGATGTTTATATTTAGAAGTATATTTAAAGCAAAATCTTTAAATGATAGGCATGCTATAGCAAAGACCATGGCATGGTTAAATATGATAACTGGCACTTGAGTAGCCCTTTGGCAGTTAGGACAGTTAGAAGATAATAAGCTGTACAATTTATCTGATTAATATTCCTGGATTTTTAAAGTTACAGTATAATACCAAACCAAAAAAATGCAGTAAAATTCTAGACTATGGTCTTAGTTAGAAAAACCTGTATTAGGATATTTTAAAATGAGATGCAGTACTTTATTCCCTTTAAGACTATAATTGACAAACTGCAGTAATCATGCTTTTATGTGCTTTTCTTTCTCTACTGAATTCGTTTTTAAAAATGAAAGTAAAAAAGGTAAAAAGGAGACTCCAGAATTTTGAAACCAAGTGGTCCTGAAGTGATGGGAAAATAGCCAAGGTGTCACAGCTAATTTCTGACCCTGTTTTATGAGTTCTGCTGTTCCTTATTCCCCCTGTCAGCCTGGGAATCCCTGAGGCTGTGCAAACTGGCTGAACATCACTCAATTCCAGTTTTATATCCCCTTTTAATAATGTTGAGTCTATTCTGTCCAACTTTGATTCAGACAACCTGCTTGTCTTGAAAAAGTGATATATTTAATCAGTGACTCTGTCTCCAGCATAGCTCCCACTGCGTGTGACTAGAGCCCAGAGTAGTGCAGTGGTCTGTCACTTCTGTTTGAATGGGTAATGTGGAGCCCATCAGCTGAAAAGACAGGAGCTGGAACTGCTTGTTAGGACACATGATCAAAAGCCACTCTCTGCTTTCTGCCAATCAAACCTCATGTCGCCTTGTGGGGCAGACATTAGATAGATTTTTTTTTTTCTGCCTTACACTATGGGCACTTTGCCAGTTTGACATGTGAACTGTTACAAAAGATAGCAGAGTTTCGCCCGCTTGCTGACTGCTTTAAAATATTACTGAACACTTGTTGTCAAAAGGAAATTTTCATAATACTATATTATAGTATAATAAATTCTTTGAAGTATTATTATTTAGTGCCTTTATCTTGTAATTTGTGGATTTGTTGTTGCTGTGTTTGCTTGGGCAGAAGAGACAACAGACAAGAGCTTCTTAGGTGAAAGTAAGGAAGACAAGACCCTCCAACTGATTCAGTTGTAAAGCCAGCACAACTGTATGACCAATAGTTTTGAATAAGATGAACATTGCTTTATGAAAATAACATTAGTGAATTAAATGTTATTTTCCATTCTCTCTCCTCTGCTTTAAAAATTATTTACTTCTATGTAAGGAAAGGAGAGTGGTTTTAATATTATTATTTTAGCCCCAAACATTAAAATTTTACTTTGAAATTTAATTCAGGATCTTATTCCCTCTGCTTATTGAGAAGATGGACAAATTTCTAAATTCTGATTTGCAGTTGCTCTGATTTTCAGTTGTCCTGATGGATATTTTTATCCTGCTTTTTCTTTTTGTCATACTCTGAAGAGTCCCCCATTATATCACAATCTTATCTTTGTACCTATAGCAACCCAGTATTGATGGTGACATGACCTAACTTCTAGGCTTTTTAAGAGAAGAATGAGTACCTAACTACTTTTGACTTAAAAGGCATTTCCTACAATTTCCAAACAGCCGGAGAACTGTGCTAATGCTGTTAAATCTTAGTTGGTGCTTTGATATCTCCAAAACTTGCCACTTGGTACTTGCTGTTTCTTCTCTAATGATCATTTTAAAAGGAGTTAAACATTTTCACCAAAACATACCATGGCAATCTAGTGGAACTCATTTAAACAGTGAGCTACACATAAACAGCTGCTCCTTCAATAAGCCATTCTTTATAATACCCTTATTACCTTCTAGTGTCTCAAATTCTGATTAGTCAACAGTGCTGATTGCTGCACGGCATTCCGTTGCCCATCTTCCTTCTGCTCAGCTGCTCATGTCTTAGTTGTTATTTGATTACAACACAACTTGTGCATTGTTTCTCCAAGTTGCTCTTCATATTGTGTCTTAAAAACTCTGAATTATCCAGAAAAACTGCGATGGTATGAGAGGGACTTTCTTTACACACATTAAAAATGTCTGAATAAAGCATGGTACAAAATATGTAACTATGGAACACTTACACTGGAAAGAATATTAATGACTTAAAACTCAGTGCTTATGATCAAATTAAGAAATGGATTAAATATGTGGAAATATTTTCAAAAACATTATAGTACTTTGCGAATGTAAACAGTTATAAAATTGTTATATTACGGTTATTAAAATTCAGTCAGATATAAAGTTCTGGGAGAGGTAATTATGTATGTAGAACTTCTCGGTAAGGGCCTAAAGGACCTTCATCTTTGCCCCAGCACTATATAATTTTAGTCCAATTGTTCTGCAGCACAATGATGCCCCACTAAACAGGACCACACATTGGTGGTTTAAGTTATGATGAAATAAGAAGGGTGGGAAAAATCTCTATAATGAAGTTTGAATTTCAACTATTCCTTTGTTGTGACCCCCTTGAATCTACTCTTGGTGAGTAGGAAATGCTGACATACTAGAAATGCAACCCCTGTAAAGGCCCTAAATCTGTCATTGTGCTCTGGAGTCAGCTCTGAAAATAGCAAAGCTCTTTTGGTAAATTAAAATCGGTGTGAATGGGAACAGATGTTGACATGCTTTTGTCTTTAGGGAGGCCAGTTATGAGGAGAGGGTCAGTAAGGTTAGATGTAGGAAATATAGGAAGTGTGCAAACTTGTTATACAAAGGGAGTTCTGTGTGGGGATGCTTGTCAATAGAATTGTATTTATCTTGGTAGTCCAGGTAAAAATTATACATACATTACTTTATCTAGAGGGAGAATGAAGGAGATGGTATTTATTTCTGGGAAGGCTATAACTTTGCGATGTTCCCTTGTGGTTGTCTTTTCTTCATCAAACTTCACTGGCTACAAACTGTCTCAGGCTACTATTAGGTTTTACTTTCCAGTGTCATTTTGGCATAGCTTCCTAAAGTATTTGTTGAACTCTAATGCTACAGTAGAGTCTTTGTACTGATATTTGTCAAAAATAATGAAAATGGTTTATGTTCTAAAAATGTGCAATTTATCAAATAGCTTGTATAGTCAATTTAAATAAGTCTCATAGAAGTTTCAGTCTTGATTTGAAAAAATAGCTTAGGATGAATTTATTTATAAGAACCTTAATAGTTTCTCTCAATTCCTTTTACATTTTAGATTACCTTATAATTTTCTAAATCTACATGAACAATAATGATCAATTTTGTCAGTATTATTCACACCTTTTATTAATTTAACATAGATGAATAAATGTGAATGTTGTGAAGAGTTGATTGGGAATAGATTTTAAATCTGACAGTTAGATTACAGGGTACCTAAGAAAAAATGGCTCTTTCACTAGGTACCTAGTAATTTAATTCTTGTTTGAAATTATTATAATTTATTACAGTGTGTGGGTCCTAATGAATGTCTACTATTAAATGAAAAGGAGAAATTGAAATTAAGATTATGAAATTCTTTTAACCCATATCTTAAAATCCTCTTAAACAATTCAGAAGACATTAATAAGCTATGTGGGTTTCTTTCCATATTCTGTAATGGCAAATAAAAACATTTTTTCAGTATTTAAAGATTCTAAAAAATGTTGAATTGCCATTAAACCTCAAAGCATGCAATCTTGGAATTTTATAAAATGGTAGTAGCCATTATAACAGCGTTAAAATTGGAAACTCCATTTAAATATTTATTTGGATTATAAACAGACTTTTTTAACACTTGAGTTTTCTAGAAATGACTAGGTTTTCCTTGTGGTAAACATTTAATGTAGGACAATTTGAGATTTCATAGAATTGTAAAGTATACTAGATCAACATTTAAAAATTTCCAAATACCAGGGAGACTTTAAACATGTGAGTAAAAATTTATAAATAAAATAAAGGTCTCCAAATGCCCATAGGCATTGAAAGTTGTCATTTATTCCTGGATCTAAGTAAGACCTGTTATGTACACAAAATGAAAATTAGGTCATTGAGAAATCATAATTTCTGGGTGAAAGCAATGAACATATAACAATTTTTCTGTCCTGATATTTTCTGAAGAAGAAACCCCTCTCTTATAAATATGACCGAATTTCTTTGACAGTTCTTTAAAAAAGAACATCACTGACTATCCCTTTGAATTTTCACTATTATTATGCTTACCTAAAAACCCTAAAGCTTTGTTTCCTAATTTCTAGAGCTTTTCTTCTCTATTGAGGCTGCTATAATGCATCTATGAGCTAGTAATTAGTTTATATACAAAGAGAGAAAAGAAATTAAGCCAGTTGGTGATGAGTTTACATTTGATTGCAGAGAATAACCCTGCTCTGGTTTTTGACAGCCTCAGAACAATGCTAGCATAGGAGATATAGGGCATGCCATCTCTCACTTTGAAGAGCCCCCCTTTACCAATTCTGGATATAATAATAATTTTAAAAATGTAGCTTTTTTAGGGAGTGAGTATTTTGGGTAGATTTTTGTTTGTCATGGGATTTTCACAGGATTTCCTTCAAGGCTGTGGAGTTGTGCCCTTAGGCCTGTACCAGTCATAACTCCATTCTTGTCCTTTGTCATAAAATTCTCCATCTTCCTCCCTCCACTTCCACTCCCACTTAAGGATGTGTTGTCAAAAGAATATAGTGAGAGTGCTAGCTATTGCTGGCTGGGAAGGTGATTGGTTGCCTCTGATAATCTGATCACTGAGTTCAAGTTAGCTCAGGAATCTTAAAAAAAGAAAGGACAGAAAGGAGTAGGGCAATACTTTCTTAGTAATGATTACTGATCTCTTTTAAAAATGTTTACAGCAATTGTTAAGTAAGGAAATAATTAGATAAAATTTACTCCGCCTCTGTTTCTAAAAATAAAGCCTTTTTTCATTTATCAGTAATGTCCACGTGGTTACTGTTTATCACTGTAAGTAGTTCCAACAGTTAAATACTGGTGTCTCTAATCTACTATTAACAGAAGTCTAAAAGCTGCCCAACTACAACATGGGGATAGGTGAGGAAGATATAACTTTCTAATTCTCAGTTTAAGAACATGATGGTTGTGCTATAAAAAAAAAAAAAAAAAAAAAAAACCTGCTTCTTTAAAACGTTTTTTGCTAATTGTGATAAAGTAACTTTAAAATGTTAACTTTGAAAGGCAGTGGCAATTTACTACACTATATCTGCTATTATATTTAATTAGATTTTTTTCCCTCCTTTGTGCCTGTTTAAACTCTAAATGAAAGATGGAAATATGTTTGCTCTAACATATTTGATGTGATTGAGATGAGATTAAGCGGTTTAAATGATTTAAAAATTATATTTACTTTAGTGCAATCTGTTAGGTTCAGTTGCTGATCTGTTTTTTGGTTCGCTTTGTTGGTATAGCAAACCAGGCACTGAGGGCTAAACTATTCAGCACATGAGTAGGGTTAAAAACCTGGGTTTCCTCTCTCCTTCCCGGTTACTGAATTCTTCAGTAAAAGTTAAATTTGCTGTTCAGACATTAGCTGCACTTCTTAGCAATGACCTTGTGGGGTAGAGAAGATGGCACAGTGGCACTTTCCAGCTGCATTCAGCCTATCCGTCGGGGTATAATCATGCTCGGTCCCAGCACCGCAGGCTTGGACATATGTTGAGTTTT